>NW_025221799.1:0-257 GCF_014066325.1 Apis laboriosa
TCCGACTTCTTCACAATTTTGAATTCATTTCGTTATTTCTCTCTTATTTGAATCTCAATTTTAACTATTCATAAATAATATTTGTAATAATATTCATAAATATATTCATTCATTTTACAAATAATTATAGAGAAAATATTTTCAATCACAGATGAACCAAACTAATTATTCATATCATTCCATATATATTAGTAATTATTGTATTATTTAATATAAAATTAACTATCAATATCATCTTTTCAAAAACGCGATATGCA
>NW_025221800.1:0-249 GCF_014066325.1 Apis laboriosa
CGAGAAGTTAAATCTGAAAGTAAAAATTGAATTAAACCTTGATTCTATACAACTCTACATAAAACACAAATACATAACTTCGTATATACATCAATATTTTATAATATTATGATTACAAATATATGAAATATTAATATATTACGAAGTTAGAAAGCAAAAAAAAAGTGAAATCTATTTCCATTTCAAAAAGGATCACACATACTTATTTTATTAACCATCATTATTTTCAAAATCAATCAACACCAAGCA
>NW_025221801.1:0-317 GCF_014066325.1 Apis laboriosa
CTTCGCGTGATGGATGACCGCCCTATTCCTCGAGGAACACTGACTCTACCCTGTACCGAAAACGAATATTCAAAAAAGTAAAAAAAATAAAAATAAGAAACTACTAAAACGCGTCGATTTCAAATAGAACCGGCGAACAAGCACTGACTCTAGTTTCGCGAATAATCATAGTAATTTAATTAGAGCTATTGTGCTCTAAATACTAGAAAACTATTACGAAGCAAACACTGAATCTACCGATCGCATTGCGCGCGATCACAAAAATTTCTCTGGAAATAAATCTGTATTAGTAATGGGGGGGGGGGGGGGGGGGGGGG
>NW_025221802.1:0-614 GCF_014066325.1 Apis laboriosa
GACACATAATTTAATCTTTATAGTCCTAATGGATTTCAATATTATTTTCATGATATACAAGAAGGAAAGAAACTTTATTCACAATATGATAACAAATGAGAGGAGGATAATAATTTAGAAAATCGAACAATTATTCGGTAAAATAAATTCATTAATGGAATTAATGGAAGAATGAATAGTATTCAATAGAAAAATTTAATCGAGAAACAAATAATTATCTAGAATGTATTTCTGGATATGATTACATTTTTCGACAAGATAATGCGGCTATACAGCCAGATTGGTCCAATCATATTTAAATAAAAATAATATATTCGTTTTATCGTGATTTGCATGCTCTTTTGACTTTGATATTATTGAAAATGACTTGGTTTGTCACAACTTATTCGTGGCTTATATAAGAATTCAAACAATACAATACATATAAGAATTAAAAAAATTTGTTATTGTTTACGAATGGATTATCTTAAATCAAAATCATATACAAAATTTTTGTAAATCAATACTTAATCATATAATAGAAGTGATAATCATGTAGAGAACAAAACAGGATGTACACATTAGTAAATATCATCAAATATATGTAATGTAATTATATTTTTTTAATATAATTA
>NW_025221803.1:0-798 GCF_014066325.1 Apis laboriosa
AATAATATTTGGAAATTATATTTCTCCTTTTTTTTAAGGAATTGGATCAAACTATATAAGACACAATTATAATTCTTCAAGCTCAAACTCGTGCAAATTTTTACTAGGAATATTATATTATTCACGATCTAAATCAAGCAAAGTTAAGATAAGAAACGCTCAAATAGTTTAATTCGAGATTGATCTTGGAAAAATAATATTTGGAAATAGTAATTTCCTTTTTTCCCTTTCGTAAGAAATTGGATCGAAATACATATGATGCGGAATAATTAGAACGGTTATCTTGCTTAATTGCATCAAGAAAATATAAAACGCCACAATTACAATTTTTCAATCCTGAAGCTCAAACTCGTGCAAACAAATCTTCCATTATTATATAATATTATATTATCCACGATCTATATACAAGATCGATCAAAGTTAAGATAAGAAACGCTTGTATAGTTTAAGTCGATCGAGATTGATCTTCGAAAATAACAATTTTCTGTCTTTCTTTTTAATCGTAAGAAATTGGATCGAACTATTGCAGTTACAATTACAATTCTTCAAGCTCAAACTCATGTAAACAAATCTTCCACTATTATATTAATTATATAATATAATATTATATTATCCACGGTCTATATACAAAATCGACCAAGATTAAGATAAGAAACGCTCAAATAGTTTAATTTGATCTTCGAAAAATCTGGAAATTTCCTTTCTTTCCTTTCCTTCCTTTTAATCCTAAGAAATTGGATCGAACATATAAGACACAATTACAATTTTTCAAGCTCAAACTCGTGCAAACAAATTTCC
>NW_025221804.1:0-515 GCF_014066325.1 Apis laboriosa
AATATTATATATTTAGAATAAAAAAGATAAATCATATATTACAACCTATATTAAATTAAGAAACAATTAAGAATAAATCAATAAATAAATAATCAATTATTCACCGAAAATTCAATTTGACTTTTGAAATGTGTTAAATGGGTTATCATCTCTTTAATCTTCAATATTTTTCCTTAACATTGACGAACGAACTAATTTTTGACAAATTTAACACAACACTAAATAGATTACAAATAAAACATCGATTATTGACAAATAACACACACATAGTATATCATTGGATCAACACATTTATCGTTTATTTCCTTGCATCATCAATATTGATCAGTTGATCACTTATAATTCAACAATTCCAAAAGATAATCTCGAATTCTCTCTACGTTAAATATATTGGTTAAATATTTACAAAAAGACCGGATTTTCTTATGATAAATAAGATTCCATATATTTATTCATTGCTGTAATTTTATTGCTTTTGTTCTTAATTATATTTTTTTTTTAGAAGCATTAGAATG
>NW_025221805.1:0-289 GCF_014066325.1 Apis laboriosa
GACATATCAATGATAGCTAGTGAATAAAATCACATAGCTATCAAGCATCAAATATTTGCTTACAATGAAGAAATTAAGGATGGCAAGATGATCATTACGCCTTGAAAAATAGGAAATATCGGTTTGGAAAACGAATCAAAGTAGGGAAGGCGAGACTGCCTTTTTTAATAATAGGAAGAGCAGAACATCCCATTGTTTATAAATCCCATCTATTAAAAAAGCTAAACGTTTCTCCTAATCCAATCCTATCCTAAATCTTATCCTACCTAATATAAAAATTAAAATATTT
>NW_025221806.1:0-367 GCF_014066325.1 Apis laboriosa
CGATGTAAATGATAAGATGTATGCATGTTAGGTTAGACTTAGCCTTAAGTATAATATAAGATAGGTTTAAGATTTAGTATTAAGATTTAGATTTTATTGTAATTTATTGTAATATTTTATGTAATTTTATTGTAATATTTTTACTGTTAACTAATATTTCCATAAGATGCTTGCGTTTTAGATTTAAGTTCTTCTTTTAAGTGAAATATAAGGTAGATTTAAGATTTAGTATTAAGACTTAAATTTCAATTTTTTTATTATAATTTATTATACTCGATGTAAGTGATAAGATGTATGCATCTTAGATTTAGGTTCTAGCTTTAAGTATAATATAAGATATATTTATGATTTAGTATTAAGATTTAGA
>NW_025221807.1:0-2696 GCF_014066325.1 Apis laboriosa
TTGTAAATTAGCTATTATTGCAAATAAAGCACTCATCGCGATTGATTTTATATAAAAAAAATATTAGTTTATTAGTGTTGCGATACAAAATAAATATTCCACTCGCGGTTTGTTGCTCGGTTTTTTTATCGAGTGGAAGATATTTTTATTTTAGTAGTCCTTCTGGCTACTAAATAATTTTTTCTTTTTCAGCATTCCCTATCACACTTCTGCGTTTGTTGCAGAAAATATTGTCACAATATAAATATATATATATATAGCAAAGACTTTTAATTCTTTTTACTAAATATTTAGAATCAATAATGGTGAATGTTCATTATAAAATTTATCTTTTTACATCATTCCAGACTATAGAATTTTATTTGCTTTTCTTTCTTTTTTCAATTATTTCACTAATTTTCTGATTAAGTTTGTTTCAGGTAGCTGAATTCTTAAGAAGCATCAGTTATATATTTCAAGAAAATGTGATATTTCATTTTTAATGATATTTTATGGAATTTTATTCATTATTAATATTTTGATTTGTTTCAGGTTTTTATTGTAACTATTAGAGTACAACGTGTTCTTATATTTTTATATACTATTTGTATTTTGTTCTTTTTCTTGATCATGTTAATATCTTTCTGTAAAAGGGGCCCCTTAACATGAATAGGTAGCATTTTTAATATTAAATAATAAGAAAGGAAAAAACATATATATTGATTCTATATATGTAGTCCAATTGGAAAATAAATATATTTACATTAATTAATATATTTATATATTAATTAATATAAATACATATATTTATATAGTATAAATATAAGTATAAATATAAAATATTATAGAAAATTAATAAAGATTTTATAAAGTATATGTTCCTACATTAACTTTTTATATATTTTATATTACTTCATAAAATGTATAAAAATTTATTGCAGTAATTTATATTTTATAAAATTCTTTTAATTCTATGATATAATCCTTATAAAATTGTATATTTGTATATTGTAAAATTCTTGTAATCAGAGATTTGTATGGAATGAATGTGAAATCAATGAGAAATGTTTGTATTTTATATAATCCTTGATTTTATTCAAATTTTTCTGTAAGTAGATTCGTTTAACAAATCTTTGTATTGTTATATACAAAATATTATTTCTAATCAATGCCAAATAGAGATTAAAACGAATATTTAATTAATATAATATAAACAAAAAATAATTATAAATTTAGATGAAACTATTTTAAGTTAACGTTCCTCAAGGATTATATTAAATTGCAATTGTAGAGAATTACAATTAAGATATTTTTAAGTTTAATCAACATTATGAAATTTTCTATGTGAAAGTTATGTATATAGAATAAAAGTAGATGGCTTGTAGATGGCTTTGTAGATGGCTTTGTAGTAGATGGCTTTGTAAATAGCTTTGTAGATGGTTTGTAGAATGTAGAAATACTGCTTAAAGTAGAATTTGAAAATGCATGCATAATAAATGGTATAGCAGTACTGTTATATTATAAGTGGTGGTGGTGGTCAATAAAATAGATATAACTCTGTGTGAAATTTTTCGATTTTTCAATTTTTTTTTCATTTTAAATTTCATAATTACGAATAATTTATTTTTTATTTTATAACGATAAATGTATAATGTTGATATACGTATAAAATAATCTCGCAAAATATCTCGCAGAGTTATATATAATTAGATTAAGATATAATTGAATTTTTATTTTCAGGTTTAGTTTGCCGCGTCGATTTTCTTTCCTTGTGTTTCCTTTTGCTGTTTGTTTTGCACAACGATCAAAAATTGAACGTTTTGCACACCTACATCAAAAGGAAAATTTATTGATGATTTGAAATAAATTTTTGCATAAAGGAGGGTGGATGGGATCGTGGTTAGGGTGGGTCTCCATTCGCAGCAACCTCCAAGACGGTGAGACCTGGGAAATCATTATTATTTGCTATATAATTCATAATTATATCATTGATACAATTATAAATTTTATAGTACATAATATGAGCTAATTGGCTGCGTTCGCGATTATATTTTTCGTAGTTGAAAGTTTATTTTTTTAAAAGTTATATATGATACATATGCACATATGTATTTTTACTTAACATTTTTTTAAAAAGTTAATTTAAGTTAATTTTATACATGTTAAGATTATATTCTTGCTAGATAACTTGCAAAAAAACACTCTGAACTTTTTTAAGATCGAATTTCGGAAAATGTGATGCTAATTCTCATAAAGTATTGCATCTATTCTGTTTCGTCGTATTTTGTGATGTTATTTATTCTCGGCAATGTCGTATTTTTAATATTTTTCCAATTTTCATTCATTCGAAAAATACTTCGTGTGAGAGTAGGTTATTTTTTTCGTAATTAGATTATCAAACAAGGCTTATCACAATTCTTAATAATCAAATAAAATGCAAGAGTTACAAACGACATTCAGCTTATTCATTAAATATGGTATTTATATTAAAAGAAATCGTTGAACTTGACAAAAATTCATATTGAAAATATTTCATTTTGGTATTTCTTTCGAGGAAAATTTCATTTCATGAATAATAATTCGGCAATCTTCTCCTTACTATGAGAAAAATTATTTAATAATGGGGAAAAATATAAGGAAAATATCCACAAGATTATCGAATGTTAACTTCGAATACTAAATTCAGATTGATTTGCGCGGTGAAAATCGGATTTGGA
>NW_025221808.1:0-241 GCF_014066325.1 Apis laboriosa
GTATACAACCAATCACCCGTGTCGATTCGGATCTTTCATCCTACGACATGATTGAGTGATTGGAGGAACATAAATGCATGCGACTCACCAAACTGCGAAGAATCTGCAATGCTATCCATGACACGTCATCAAGTACAGGAAACTGTAACAAAAAGTGCAAAACCATAATTTAAATACACTGATCATTTGAAAAAGTTGATGTAGTAAATGAAAAATATATAAAAATAATTACCTCTTCGCG
>NW_025221809.1:0-721 GCF_014066325.1 Apis laboriosa
AATCTGTTGTTCTGAGAATATTAGATTTCTAACAAAATTGTAATTTTTACGAAAATCACAGATACGTCCAGCCAACCGCTGCTCCGTAAACGATCGGTATGACGATTTCTTGCACGAATACGCCGAGTTACGTGGTATTCTGACAGAAAATAAGATTTCGATAAAAATTGTAGCCTTTTAGAATATTGCCATTCCGACCGAACGCTGTTTGAACGAAAACGAACATTATGATGATTTCTCGTACAAATTCGCTGAGTAGCGAACGAATTCTGCCTTGAAATCTGATCAAATTAGATTTCGATCAAAATTTTAGCTTTTAAAAATATTACTATTACTGTCAGATACTTTTTCGTAAACAATCAGACTGATATTTTCTTTCACAATTTCGCCGAGTTACGTCGAATACAGCCTTGAAAAGTTGTTTTTGTTATAATTTGTAGATTTTACGGAGATCAATGTTATGGCCAAATGCTGTTTTTAAAACATCATAGTGACATGCTCTAGCACAAACTGGTGGAGTTACTTTGAATTCTGCTTTGAAAATATGATTTTAACCAAAATTGTAACTGTTGGATACAAATGTCGCTGTTACTGCTAAACGCTGTTCCGAAAACGATCAGAGTTATTTTTTCTAGCACAAACCTGCTGTATTTTATCTAATTCTGCCCTATAAAATTGATTTTGATCAAAATTATAACTCAACTTTAACGAACTTTTGTCT
>NW_025221810.1:0-332 GCF_014066325.1 Apis laboriosa
GTTTTTATCAATGACTGAGATTAAGGTTAGTATACATAATATGAAATAACATTAAATATTTATAAATCGTAATTATAAATAGATAAAAAGATCATTAATGATAAAATATACATTTACAAATTTAATATACATTACATTTAAATTTAAAATATACATTTATTTTATTAATCTTAAAAAAGTTTACGATTATTATGTTTTAAAATTATGAATATTATTTACGTAGTATGTATATTTCATTATATTTAAATATACATTTATTTTCAAATATACAGAATTATTTGTCAAAAATAATATATTTTAATTTAAATCAGAATTTATATATTATTTTGTTT
>NW_025221811.1:0-261 GCF_014066325.1 Apis laboriosa
CATAAGATGCATACATCTTAGATTTAGGTCCCTGCTTTAAGTATAATATAAGATAGAGTTATGATTTAATATTACAATCTAGAATAAGTTAATTTAAGACAGATTTAAATTCTAGTTTTAGGTAAACTATAAGATACATTTAAGATTTAGATCTTAGATCTAGTTAGGTTAAGATTAAGATCTAGAATAGGTTAATTAAAGACATGCGTTTAAATTTAAGCTCTAAATTAAGTAAACTATAAGATAGATTTAAGATTTAGA
>NW_025221812.1:0-2067 GCF_014066325.1 Apis laboriosa
TAAAAAAAGAATTTGAATTAGATTATCATTTTATTTTAATAAAATAAGTTTATTTTTAATAATGTTACATTTTATATCTATATTTATATTAAAGATATAATTTTTTTTATAGATAAGTTTTATAGATAAGCTATTAAGATTATTTTTCGCGGGAGAAAAAGTTTTCAATATGGACGCCATGATTGACAGTTACGTTTTACGAAGGAAATTAAAATTTTTGTATCGTAAAAAGACGTATTTACATAAATATTTTTGTATTTTGTATTTATTATTATTTAGTTTTTATGTTTAATTTTATTAATAATTATTATATTAATTATTATATATAGAATTTTAACATAATAATAGAAATTACAGTAGAAATTTTAAAATAATTTATAATGAATTTTGTGAATTTTCTATAACTTGTAAAAATTTCCGAACATTTTTAATACGTTATTTATTTTAATAATAAATTTTCACAATTTGTTTTATTGTTTTTTCAAAAATAACAATATTTTTCTTAATAAATGTTCAATAATAAAAACAAAGAAATTATGAAAATATATCTTTCTTTTCTATATCCTGCCTTTACTAATTTTATTTTCAGATCATTGTGACTACACATAATGTGGTTAGTAAAATCAGTGTTCGTTTCGTTATAGTATTTTCTATTTTTCAAATTACAATATTTTTTAAAGTATAATAGTTCTAAATAAATTTAATTATAATAATACGCGAAATTAGAATCGGTGCTTGTTTGCCGATCATACGATATAAACGGACGCGTTAATCATTTTTCATTTTTATTTTTTTATATTTTTATTTTAAATATTTATTTTCGATACGATAAAATAGAATCAGTGCATTTTTCAAGAGAATAAGGTATTTATCCATTACGCAAAAATATAATTATCTTTTTTTGCTATCTAAATTTTTATTCTTCTATTAAAAGATAGAAAAATTAAAGATAATTTTTATTTTTTAAGTTTTTAATCGAAAATTTCAATTATTGTTATTATTATTGTTGTTATATATTTTAGATTTTCATGATGAATCTCAATTATTTGGATGATTTTAAAAGAACAATTTCTTTTTTATGTTTTTCTTTTTTTCTAGTTCAATTTATATTAAATTTTTTTTTTCTTGTTCTAATATTCTTCTCCAGTATTTATAAAAATTTAACTTTAAAATTTCTTTAAGTTAATTTTAAAATTTTATAACAGTTAACCTCTATATTATATTTTCTTTTTATGTTTTATTCATTATTATTCATTATTATTTAAATATTACAATATTAAATTTTTTTGTTATATATTGCAGTTTTGTTAGATTTATATAATTATTATATTGTAACATGTAAAAAATTTAATGTTAAAATATACAAATAATAAATAAATATACAAACGTAAGAATAAGAATACAAACAATATAAGATAAATATTCATTACTATAAAATAATAAAAAATTGAAAGATAGAAGAAAAATTTAATCTCAAAATTAAGAAAATCTAAAGGAACTAAAATATAAAAAAAAATATTTAACTATTATCTAATTTAGGTAAGAAATACCTAAATCTAGGTAATACAAAAATATTTAAACAAAACAATAAATATAGCAAAATTTATTATGTTAAATTCTTTTCTTATGTGCAGTTTTGTTAAATTTAGTTAATTATTATGTTAAATTTCTTTTTTATGTTTTTTTTTCTAATTCAATTAACACTTATGCTAAATTCTTTTTTAAAGTTCTAATTCTTTTAAATTCATTTTAACTTCATAATCAAATTCTTCTCCAGTGTTTCAATTCTTTTTCACTTTATAGCAATTAATTTTTATAATATTTTTTCTTCTTATGTTTGTATATTTATTCATTATTTATATATTTTAACATTAAATTTTTTTATATATTGCAAAATACAAGAAAAGAATTTAACTTTGTAATACATAAATGAATAAAACATAAAAAGAAGATATAATGTAAAAATTAATTATTATAAAGTAAAAAAAATTGAAACATAGAAGAAGAATTTAATTTCAAAGTTAAAATTATTTAAAAAGCTAAAACATAAAAAAAAATTTTAATACA
>NW_025221813.1:0-221 GCF_014066325.1 Apis laboriosa
ACACTTTTTATTTTATATAATTTATTTATTCATCGATTTATCGATTATTATCGATATATTTGTACAATGATTTATTTATAGATTTTTTTTTACATGAAATTATTTATTTATTCAATCTTTATTTATTTATTTCTATGTTTTTTTATGATCTATTTATGTTTATATATTATATATTATATATTTATAGTAGTTATATATATTATATATTTATATATTTATTT
>NW_025221814.1:0-210 GCF_014066325.1 Apis laboriosa
TACTAATCATTAATAAATAATTAATTAAAAAGAGAATCGTACTAAAATTTATACAAGAATGTTGCTTAAGGTTGTAGCTTTGACATGCGATCTTAAAAGTACGGAAATTTTGCGTAAAAAGCTAGTAATTAATTAATTTTCAATGTAATGTTTTCGATATATTAGAAAGTTTTATTGCGCATGCGCATATAGTTAGTGGCGCTTCTTTTG
>NW_025221815.1:0-303 GCF_014066325.1 Apis laboriosa
ATGATGTAATTCGATATAATTTTTTATCAATAAAAAAATATTTGTTATATTAATATACATATAATATATGTATATTATAATATATAACACGTTTTCTTCGAAATCTATTATTTGAACTTGTTCATAATCGATTGGCGGCATGTAGTCAACGCTACTGTCGCGGTTCGATTATGCGTTGCGTGATTTCATTAATAATTCGTTAACACAATCGAAAGATTAACAAAAATAAAAATTGTTTTCTTGAAATTAACTGATAAATCATTAATTTACGAATGTCCGGACATTTTTTGGACATCGATATTA
>NW_025221816.1:0-419 GCF_014066325.1 Apis laboriosa
GTTTTAAGTATAATGTAAGATAAATTTAATATTTAGTATTAAGGTTTAGCAATTAATATTTTTATTGTACATTATATTCGATATAAATAGTGTGCATTTTACATTTAATCTTTAGATATAAAATTGTATCATTGTAATGTATTAATCATTTTGTTAAATAAATTTAACCAGATGGGTCTCGATGCGTAGTCACCTCCTCGTAGGTGAGACCCGGTAATTGCCATCGTTTTTCATATTTTTCATTTAAAAAATTATCTTATGAATATTCCATTAGATATTTTTCGAAATATTTTAAATTATATTTTATCATTAATAGTTTTCGAAAAGTGATTGCAAGCCAAGAACTACGCACACCTTCAGTCTAGTCTAAAATATAATTGCTTGAAATTTTTTGATTAATTATTAATGGACTAGAGTGA
>NW_025221817.1:0-406 GCF_014066325.1 Apis laboriosa
GAACATATGACGCGTTAATTATTAATAATTATATAAATAAGAAGAATTTCGTATTAAAATTGATATGAGAAAGTTGCGTGGAGTTCTAGCTACAAGATGCATGCTTAAAAGTGCAGAAATTTTCAGTAAAAAACGAATAATTAATGATTTTTCCATGTGGCGTATTTTTAAATATTCTCTGTCCTTCTCGCACAATGTTGTGTTCCTTGTCTATGACTTCGCATACCTCCTTGCGTATCATGTTATGCTAGTAACGAGTCAGAGCTTCGTGAATCCAAACGCGAGATGGCGTTGGCGTCGAAAACTTTTTGATGGGTATCTTACTTATCGACAAAATATATTTTATCAATAATTAGGTTAAAATTAAGAAGGAAAAAAACGTATTATATTATAATTTAAAAATCAT
>NW_025221818.1:0-238 GCF_014066325.1 Apis laboriosa
GACCATTGCGTGAAACGCGACAAAAACGCGTTTATATCTACATTTTAATTTTGAATATTTATGAATATGTAATATTTTCTACTAAAATATTAATCATCAGACTAAACGGTACCATTATTGTGAATCAAAATTGTATCATTATTATAATTTGAGATTAAAGATTATAATATATATATAAGATAAATAAAGATAAATAAATCAAAGATAAATAATCTCGTTATTTATTAGTTATTCGCAA
>NW_025221819.1:0-309 GCF_014066325.1 Apis laboriosa
AAGTATATTTTATTTTGTATATTTTGTATATGCTATATTTTTTGCAAATTATTTATTATTTACATATTATGCATATTTCTTATACATATTTGACTTTTATATTAGACTATAAACTATTCACTAAATTTGAAATTAAATCATAAAATTTTTACATAATATTTATTAATAATTTTAATATTTTTAAATTCATATCTTTCTATATTTGATTATGAAATATATATAATTATACATTTATATAAATATACATAAATATACATATAGTATACATATATATAAGGAAAATTTGACATTAATGAAATGTTTTTGTTT
>NW_025221820.1:0-303 GCF_014066325.1 Apis laboriosa
AAAAAATTTTGAGATTTGAAAATTTAAAATTTTTCAAGTTTCAATGGATCTCTAATCCTTAGTAGATATAGATAAAATAAATTTTATTATTTATATTGTAAATATAAAAATAATAAATAGATAATAATTAGAAAACTAAGAGATTATATATTTTTGAATAAATTTTATCAATTTTAATTTTACATTCTTCAAATTTACTTTAAAAATGATGAATTATGATGTCCCGATTTCAAGCGGAATAATTCGGGAAATCATAAACAATTCACATTTGTAATAAGATTGGTTTGCAAAAAATATTTATTA
>NW_025221821.1:0-233 GCF_014066325.1 Apis laboriosa
CTCTTTTTTTTCTATAATTATCATTATTCATCCGATATTGTTACTTCAATTTGCATGATTATTTTTATTCTTTAAAAATACTTTATATCAACTTTCAAAACTATTATAATATCTCTATTCTTTAAAAATACTTTACACCAACTTTCGAAACTATTTTTATTGTATATTTATCGTATATATTGTATATTTTTATTGTATATATGATAAACAAATTTTTTTTAAAATATTATACC
>NW_025221822.1:0-322 GCF_014066325.1 Apis laboriosa
TATATTCTCATTTCATGTTTTATTATTTATTCATATATTACAATGTAAAATTTTTTTTCTTATATATGTTACAACATTGTGAGATTTAATTGATTGTCATGTTGCAACATATAAAAGAATTTAATGTTACATTGTATAAATATGAACAAATATAAAAACATAAGAAGAGAATAACACATAAGCTATCTATTATAAAATAAAGAAAAAATGTAAGATATGAAAAGAATTTAATCTAAAAGTTAAAAAAAAATCTGAAAAACTAAAACATCAAAAAAGAATTTAACATAAGTCATATAATTAACATAAATTAACATAAATGAGT
>NW_025221823.1:0-700 GCF_014066325.1 Apis laboriosa
TTTAAACAAATCCTATCTAATTACAAAAGCTAATATAAACTATCTACCAAAAATTTAAGTTTTCTTTCATAAAACCTGCCTAACTAAATCAAATAATTTATAAGCTCTATTTATTAAAAATTTAAACCTTTCATTTATGGATCCATAAAATATAATTTAATAATCCTATCGATATCCTATATTTTGTTTATCTTATCTACATATCCTATCTAAAAATGAATTGATCATATATATGCATGCACAATTCTATTTATATAAAAAGTTAATTCAAATAAAGGAACAGAGAGAGCGCATTACGTAACAGAATATGACAATCTTCTTTGCTTTCTTCTTTGCTGAAATTTCACAATGGTTCCTGAAACAAACTTAAAATTCAAGAATTTAATAAAAACTTACAACGTAACAATCAATTTTTAACAAGAGAAGGTTTATATACTTCAAAATTATAAATACATATTCCTTTCTATTCTTCTTTTTTTTTCATTCATAAAATTCCATTCAAGAGCTGTAAATACATATCCGTAGTTTTTCCGCTTTTTCTTTTCATTTCATTCATATCATTTCATTCACCAAAACCGCTAACATACTTATACACCTATTTGAAATATTATTACAAATTCGTTCTAAAAGTTAATAAATCTGAAACAAACTCATTTATTGGATTAGTATTTGGAGAGAGAGAGAGAGAGAGAGAGAGAGA
>NW_025221824.1:0-369 GCF_014066325.1 Apis laboriosa
TTTTAATTGATTATGAATTATGTATAAAAATGTTACTAATTATTTGATTTTATTTGAAATTTAATAAAATATTAGATAATTATTAGATTTTAAAATTTAATTTCCAATGATAAATCATTAAAATTTCTTATAAATTTTTAATTTTTTCACTTTCTTTTAATTTAAAACGTAATTTTATTATGAATTGCTTAACAACAATCATTAATAGTTCAATAAAATAGAATAAAAATTTACATACATATGAAATATAAAATTTTACCAAGAAAGACATGGCGTCCATATTGGAATTTTTCCCGCCTTCGAGATTATTACCGTAACGTTATCAATTAAACCTGCGCAGAAAAAATATCAAAACTTCTAAATAAATGA
>NW_025221825.1:0-622 GCF_014066325.1 Apis laboriosa
TCTAAACTTTCACGTTCTTGCATGTAATATACACAATTATATATACAATTTAATTATTGATAAGCATAAGTCAATTTTGAATATTACTATCTTATTTTTTTTCTATCTAACTTTTTTTTTAACATCTACGATCAGTATTTAATTATTACCAACGTTATTGCAATAAACACATTGTCGCTGCAGAATAAAGTTCGGTTTTGAGAAATGATACATATTGAAATACATGTTTAAAATGAAGTTTTAATTGAATAATTTTGATATAGAATTAAATTACATCGATAATAAATAATAATTGATTATGGAAATAATTTTCAAATTATTCAATATTCAAAAAATATCGTCAGTAATAATATGAAAAAAGAAAAAAATGAAATACAGATGAAGATTTTTTAGAATTAATGCACTGATCTGTGAAATTCAAATTGATTCAAATATCATTAGTGATATCATTTCCTTTACATATAAAGATAAAATAAAACAAATTTGTGTTAATAAATAAATAATCGAAAAACATAACTTTTTTAATATGAAATCTTATAGAAGTGTATTTTGATTTGTTTTTCTAGATAAATTTCATCAAAATAGGTTGAATATTATTGTTATAATATTATTGTAACGACTT
>NW_025221826.1:0-202 GCF_014066325.1 Apis laboriosa
AGAGATGGCGCCACGTACCTCTAATTGCTGAAAAGTTAGTACTTTAGCGTTCAAGAGATGGCGCCACGGTTCGCTTATTGCCGAAAAGTTAGTACTTTAGCGTTCAAGAGATGGCGCCACGGTTCGCTTATTGTCGAAGAGTTATGATTTTAGCGCTGAATAGATGGCGCCACAGTCAGCTTATTTTCGAAAAGTTATTATT
>NW_025221827.1:0-765 GCF_014066325.1 Apis laboriosa
AATTTTCAAGTTTAATTGTGTTTTTCTTAATTCTTTTGCTGTTTGTTTTGCACAATGATCAAAAATTAAATGTTTTGCAAACCAAAGGAAACAAAAATTTATTATTGATTTTAAATAAATTTTTATATGAAAAAAAATAGATAGAACCATGGATAGTATGAGTCTTGTAAATTTTTTCTTAGTATATATATATATTTCGTATATATTTCGAGGATAAAATGAATAGTGTCTGTCTAGTGAATATCGACCACTAATAAATCTAGAAAGTGTAATAAATATTTTGTTTTTTTGAGATCGATATTTCAGAATGTAAAATACAAAGTCCCATAAAATATTATATCTGAATAGTTTGTCTATGATGAAATTAATGAATGTTAAAAACATCTTTTTAGAAGCTTTCAAAAAATAGTGCTAATGTTCTTATTTTATTTATTACAAATATTTTCCAAAAGATGGCACTAATATTAAATTCTTTTAACTAATTTTACTAATTTTACTCTTTTACCTAATTTTACTTGCACTTTATTTATCTTAAATACTTAAGAGATGGCGGTAATAATCAATTATTACATTATTTCTATTCTTTTTCCATTCTTCTATTCTTCTATTTGTCAATCTTATTTATATAGTTTAATTTGCGGCATTCTAGCGATGGCATTTGATTTTTCAATTTTTACTTTCTCTTTGTCTTTCTCTCATTATTTGCTCTCCTTATCTATATTGTTCCTAGCACGTGACCATAGATGAGAGATATCAATTGAATAT
>NW_025221828.1:0-279 GCF_014066325.1 Apis laboriosa
TTTTTGAGAGAAAAATTTGGTAATCATTTGCTTTGCATATTTAGAAACAATTCGTCATGGTTGGAATGTCAATATGGTCTTTGCATCGAAGAGACGATATTTCTGGCCATGCTAGTCTCAACAACAGTTAGTATCATTCTACCTGAAAGGAATTACTGCAAATACGTGCAGAACAGTTTCTTAAAAAACAACAGATTTGTGAGTAGCATAGTCTCTCGAACTCATTCTAAGAAATTTTCTTTGAATCGGAATACTGTTCAATCAAGAGGTTGATCTTCA
>NW_025221829.1:0-246 GCF_014066325.1 Apis laboriosa
CCATAATAATCTCAATAGCAATCATTGTCATTCTACACTCGAAAGAAATTTATTACAATCATTACGGATCAGCTTTTTTGGAACCAATAGATTATATTTGCGGAATTATTCTGATTCTAATAATTTTTTTTGGGTTGAAACTATCACATAACAATATCACATAAAGAGTTCATTCATTTTATCTCATCATCTATCATTTTTCGAGATGAATATGAAAATTTTAAAAGATACAAATATTTATAAAAT
>NW_025221830.1:0-244 GCF_014066325.1 Apis laboriosa
AGTGAGAGGTAAATTCCTTCTAAGGCTAAATACTAATCATGAGACCGATAGCGTACAAATGTAGTAAGGGAAAGTTAAAAAGAACTTTGAAGAGAAAATTCAAGAGTACCGTTCAAATCTAAGAAGAATTGGCGCTGTGAGATGAACCAAACGCAGAGTTAAGGTGCCTAAGTCGACGCTTATCGGATAACATGCAAGGCGTTGATTTCTTAAGACAACAGGATAGTGGCTATAGAAGTCGGAA
>NW_025221831.1:0-216 GCF_014066325.1 Apis laboriosa
AGGAATAAATATATCAGTAATTTGAAGAATATGTAAGTGACCAAATCAAAATGTATAGAAATAGAAGCTAGTCAAATGGATGAATAAATATATAAATAATTAAATATCTAAAATAGTAAATATATATAAATGATGCACACATAAGTGAACAAAACTAAGAAACATGTATATATTTGTTATTTTAGTTATTTAATTATTCATATATTTCATCCTATT
>NW_025221832.1:0-217 GCF_014066325.1 Apis laboriosa
CCAACGATTTTGCACGATCCAAGACAGGGTTAATTGCTCTCTTCAAGACTGACAAGACTTTCACGCATAAAGCATCACGAATTGTAGAGCGCAAAACCAACTCTGTGATTCATCTAAACGCGTGTTATCTATTATCAAGGAAGGACTGTAATCTAATTTATTCAAAAAATAGGTGCAACGTCGCTTGACAATATTTATATGTGTGTATACAATATCA
>NW_025221833.1:0-969 GCF_014066325.1 Apis laboriosa
ATGAATTTCAAAAATAAAATTAGCTCAAGTTGACGAAGATGAATTTCATTTTAACATGGCAGTATTAAATACAAGAAATCGAAAAATTAGAACAAGCGAATAGAGCGATGCTCAGCAAGAAGATGACCCTCGCGAATAAATGTGACGATTTTACGTTATCAAAAACATTTACCGACTGAAAAAGTCAAAACTTCGAAGGGTGGAAAAGTTTAAAACTCTCCCCCTCCTTACAACGATTCGATCGATTATAAGAGATTATAAAAGAAGGAAAAGAAAATTTTTACCTCTTCAAGCGCGAGTGTTTCTTAAGGCATACGACCAGCACATCGATACTCGTCACCCCCTGCAACTCCCCGATCAAGCACTCGAATCTTGCGGCCGTGAACCAGAGCAGCAAGGCGCCGAACACGCACAAGCACATATGGGCCGTGCTTTGAAAGATGACGAGGACATGACTCGCGTAAATGATAAAACTTCTCGTTGTTGTGTTAACGTTGAACGGGTATTCCGTTTCAAAGGGGAAAGGATTTGGGAGGAATAGGGGGGCGAATATGAAGCTTGTCCCGCAGACGTATATCGATACGATGGAAGTCCCGTACAAAGTGTTACATTTCGACCCGTACACGCGCAAAATTTCGTACGTCCTCCCTTCTTTTATGCATCCCATCATCTCGTCCACCACTCGCTGCAATTAACCAACTGTGATTAAACGGCGATTAATTCCTCCTCGTCTCGCAAAACGGTGGAGAACAGGCCTCGAAAACGATTTTTATTAATCGATTGCTTCCAAATCTTCATATATATGTATATATATATATATTATCTTATTTATCACTATATCTATTTAAATTTTATGACGAAAATATCGAAGATACATCGAATATTGAAAATTCACCTTGACGAATAATGATTAATCACGCTGAACTGTTTCGAGCTAATTCTTCGGCTTCGAGACCTCTCTCTCTCTCT
>NW_025221834.1:0-614 GCF_014066325.1 Apis laboriosa
AGATGGCTTATATTGTGAGTTTTTTTTTATTTGATTTGATTGTTGTGATATTTTAGCATAATCTAATTTCATAGATATTATTCATTTATTTAGAAGTTTTGATTTTTTTCTGCGCAGGTTTAATTGGTAGCATTATGGTAACATTCTCGAAGGCGGGAAAAATTCCAATATGGACGCCATTGATGACGTACTTTCGTGGTAAAATTTTACATTTCGTATGTATAAATTTTTATTCTGTTTTATTTTATTATTAGTAATTGTTGTTAAGCAGTTCATCATAAAATTATGTTTTATTATAATTAAAAGAAAGTGAAAAAATAAAAAATTTATGAGAAACTTTAATGATTTATCATTGGAAATTAAATTTTAAAATCTGATAACGAACATTTCATTAAATTTCAGATTAATAAATAGTTAATAAATAGTTGGTACCATTTTTATACATAATTCATAATGAATAAGAAATAAAAAGGCAGTATTTTCAGAGCAAATGCTCGATAAGAAGAAGAAGAAAAGTATCAAAAAGATATTGCTTCTTCTTCTATCACTCCCCGCCCCTCTATTAATTTAATATTAATTTCAGAAAATATTTGTGACCACGCGCAATGTGGTTA
>NW_025221835.1:0-648 GCF_014066325.1 Apis laboriosa
CTATTTACTACTTCTTAAAATTTTTCAATATTTTAATGAATCAACTTAGAGATATTCCAATCATAAATGTGATTTAATATAATTCTTAAGGAAACTTAATCTATAATCTTCATCAAGCTTCATCTAAACCTCCTATTCTCTTCAATTCCTACCTATATATTAGCTAAATCCATATTTCAATCATAAGTTATTTACTCATAAGTCTAAAAGTAGTACCTTCCTAATTTAAAGATTTAGGAAGACTACCTAAAAATTTTGGTACAATTAAAGATTAAGGATAATATGAAAGATAAACATCCATTGATCAATTTCACACTCTGATCTCTGAAATAAATAAGAAAAGATTAGTAAAATTTTATAAAATATAGTTTCTTTCCAATCATTACAGACTCACATGGTTTATCTACATAGGATCTAAATTTTACAAAATAGAGTTATACCTTTCCAATTCATTACAGACTCACAACTAATCACACCATCCCTACCTACATAGAATCTAATTTTATAAAATATACTTTTCCAATTCAATACAGATTCACACCCTATCACATCATCCCTATCTATTCACAGAATCTAATAAAATACATTTATAATTTTCCAATTCATTACAGAGTCACACCTTAACACACAATCCCCATCAACACAGAA
>NW_025221836.1:0-372 GCF_014066325.1 Apis laboriosa
TTAAATTCTTGAGTTAGAAAAACATATATAAAATAGAAAATTTAAATGTTTTATGAAAATTTAAATGTTTTTCTTGATCTAGATAATATTTCTTTTAAATCCTTGTTTCTTATTTCAATTCTAGTTTTTTGTTAACTTTGAGGTTGTTATTTCTTTTTAGTTTTTTGTTAACTTTGAGGTTAAATTCTTCTTCAATATTTTAATTTTCTCTTACTTCATGATAATTAACATTTATATTATATTTATGTTCTATTCTTTTTATGTTTTATTCATTATTTATGTATTACAATATGTTTCTTATATATTATATGTTGCAGCATTGTAAGATTTTAATTAATTGTTATGTTGCATCATATAAAAGAATTAATAATT
>NW_025221837.1:0-240 GCF_014066325.1 Apis laboriosa
TATGAATATTTATACATGCATATTTAACATTTGCAATAAATCTATATTGTAAATGATTACAATAATTTAGCTTTAAATAATTAATTTGAAAAATTATCATTAATATTTAAAAACGCGATATACAAGAAGATCTAGCCTAAATTAATAAAAAATAAAACATAGAAATAGAAAATGTTATTATTCACGAGTATAATAAATACTCGTAGTCACTGTGCTCGTGCAAAATTCTACGTATACAAC
>NW_025221838.1:0-280 GCF_014066325.1 Apis laboriosa
TCTCCGAAGATACTTGAGATACAGGGGACTCCCGGTACGCGTTGCAAGCGGGAAAGATTGCTCTTTACACTCAGTCTTCACTGGTTACGCTGGCACAAGCGGTTCATACGCTATGGTCGTCTAAAGAAGACGAATTTTCAGAATATTTAAAACAGTGCCTTCTTAAAACGGCTGTATCTCCGAAGATACTGGAGATACAGGGGACTTCCGGTGCGCGTTGCAAGCGGGAAAGATTGCTCTTTACACACATTTTTGACTGGATAGGCTAGCACAAGGGGTT
>NW_025221839.1:0-336 GCF_014066325.1 Apis laboriosa
AAACACAAATTTTATCCTAAAAAGGCACAAGGTGAATTAATTAGCACTGTAATCCTCAAATAAAGGAATAGAGAAAAACGAATAATTTAATTTCGAACGATTGCCAAATATAATAATCGCGTATTTATTTAATAATAATGATACGAATGATAGCTTAAGAAAAAAATATGTACGTATTACGCAGCAAACAAATCGATAGAAAGAGTGAAATTTCTAATGCGAATAAGGATACACGATGACGTAGCACAATTTCGGTTAAATAATTTTCGCGGGGGCGAGGTGGGGCGTGCAGAGGGAGATGCGCGCGTCGCCTTTCGAAACCTGTCGAAGCTTGTC
>NW_025221840.1:0-307 GCF_014066325.1 Apis laboriosa
AAAGTGTATCTAACTTAAATTTTATATTAATTATATCACATTATATATAAAACATTTATTAATATTAATAATTTACAAAAAATTGAAGTCAAAATATAGACACGAATAAATTTCGTGTTCGAGTAATCTCATAATCTCTCAGGAAATCATTATTTAAAAGCTAAAGTTAGGTCACTTATTTTAGACAAGTGAAATGCAAAAAATCGCACAGCTGGATATTATGTTCTTGATAATTCTTCACGAACGAGCCAAATCTCCCAATTCAAAATCGGTCGAGCATGGATTTTAGAATGGGTTGAGAATTATT
>NW_025221841.1:0-225 GCF_014066325.1 Apis laboriosa
AAAACATGAAAAAGAAATTTAACATAACAATTAACTAAATCTAATTTGAACTTGAACAATAAAAAATGTACATTGTAATAAATAAATATAAATAAGAAATAAAATGAAAAGGGAAATATAACAGAAAAATCAACAATTATATATTCAAATATGATTGAATCACAGAATAAACTTTTTCTCCAAGGAGGATAAGGTAGAGTAAGAATTAAGTATTATTGCCATCTC
>NW_025221842.1:0-337 GCF_014066325.1 Apis laboriosa
ACAGTATAAAACATATTAAAAAAAATTAACATATAAAAAAACACAATAAACATATAAAACAAATAAAATAAAACATAATTACATAAAAATTAAACAAATTAGTTAAAGCTGAAAAAAAGCTGAAATAAAAAAGAAATTAAAACATAAAATGCTGAAATATAAATAAAATTTCAATATTAAAATTATATACAATAAAGTATACAATAGGTTTTTACAAATAAATTTACAACTAAATCTAAAATAAAATTAAATTCTAAAATCTAAATTAAAAATTAAATCCCACGTTGTCCATCGTTGTCCATCGATGAAATTTTAAATTAACTTAGTCTAAATCTTA
>NW_025221843.1:0-330 GCF_014066325.1 Apis laboriosa
CGAAATGTCTTCTTGCACAAAATTTAATTCACATTTGTACGAATAAAAATTGCCAAATCTGCCATCAATATAAATCAATCAAAATTTACTATCTACTAGTATTGTAAATCATATTGAACTTATATGAAATTATTATATGACAATCGCAATAATTAAATTGATCAAATAACTTAAAATGTTACTCTGAAGGATTTTGAATTATAAAAATTCAAACTAATTATTGTATTACAGTGATAATTATATAATAATAATTATTATATGTTTTAGCAGTTATTATATGTTTAGAAAATTACCAAATTACATTTTATATTAATCAAAAACGCGAAGCGT
>NW_025221844.1:0-391 GCF_014066325.1 Apis laboriosa
ATATTAAATTTTTTTTTAATGTTTTAATGCTTTTAAATTAATTTATTTTTCCTTCGTTGTTTCTTATATATTTCAATTTTTTTTATTTTATAATAGTTAACCTCTATATTATATTTTCTTTTTGTTTTATTCATTATTATTCATTATTATTTATGTATTATAATATTATATTTTTTTGTTATATATTATATAACAAAAAATATATAGTTTTGTTAAATTTACATAATTATTATATTGCAATATGTAAAAAATTTAATGTTAAAATATATAAATAATAAATAAATATACAAACATAAGAATAAGAATACAAACAATATAAGATAAACATTCACTACTAAAATAATAAAAAATTGAAAGATAGAAGAAGAATTTAATATCAAAATTAAAAAAA
>NW_025221845.1:0-307 GCF_014066325.1 Apis laboriosa
ATAAAAATAAAACAAAAAAGAAATTTAACAAAAACACTTAAATAAATTCATAAAAATTGAAAAAATAAAAAAATTATAAAACATAACGTAATATAACGTAGTATAAAAGTATAAAACTAAATTTAATATAATTAAAACGAAAGAGTTCAATTTAATTTTAAAATAAATAAATTTGAGACATTAAGAATTAAAAGAAAATAAAAGGAAGCAATGTACAAAACAAAGATATCAAATAGATATTAAACAGAAAATCTTAAAACACAAAAAAATATTTAACATAACAATTAATTGAATTTGAAAAAATATA
>NW_025221846.1:0-366 GCF_014066325.1 Apis laboriosa
GTTTTTTCTATTTTGTTGATTTTTATATTTTCATATTGCTTTCTTATTATATTTCCTTAATTTAATTTCTTAAATTTATTTATTTTAAAGTTAAATTGAATTCATGTGTTTTGATCATATTAAATTCAATTATTTTTATTTTCTTTTTTTTTATCCTATCATTTTTTTTATAAATTTATTCAAGTTAAATTTCTCTTTTGTGTTTTATTTTTATTTAAATTTTATTTAAATGAAATATTATTCTATTTGAATTAATCTTTATATTAAAATCCTTCTTTATGTTATAATTTATGTTTTATTTAATTTAATAATTTATCTTGTTAAATTAATAATTCTCTTATGTTTTTAATAATTTAATATCTTTGC
>NW_025221847.1:0-1776 GCF_014066325.1 Apis laboriosa
TATTTTGAATTTTTTATTATTTCTGAATTTCAATGTAATGTAATATATAATGTACGTAAATATCATATATGTAATAATTAAATATGCAACATTTTTATATCGTTTTAAAAAAAAAAATTTTAATTATACAAATCGAAATCTATGTAACTTGTTATTTAATAAAAATTTACCTTGGACAAATTATAGCAAATTTCACAATATTTGACACTATGTGATATGTGATATTTTAAAATCATAGATAAATCATTGTATTACATTCAATTTGCCGTAGTTGCTGAAATCCAAATAGAAGTAAATCAAAGCTTATTCATAAAATTTCGAATTAGAAAGATTGAATGTTTTTATACGCATAATTGTTCTTTGATTATTTTTATATATATCTGAAGTATTAAAAATATTTGAATTTATTTAAATTTCAGATTATTAAACATGATTTAATAAAATTACTGACAAATCTTCATCTTTATTTCATTTATATTCAATATTTCTTATGCAAAAAGAAATAATCGATTTAAATATCACATATTAATACTACGAATCAATATTACATATTAATATCACGTATCCATAAAAAATATATTCATATAGCAATTGTTTTTTTATGCTATGAATGAATGCTACAAATTCACTAATTTTTTTTTTTTACATTTTTATTTCTTATTTATAAACAAATAAAGATCAGAACAAAGCAACACTTTAGCAATAAGAAATTGTTGATTTATATTTTTTATAAATACTTTTGTATTTAATACACACTAACATAAGATTCGATTTCGAATATTACTATCTTATTTTTTGTTTCTATCTAGATTCTTTTTCTAATGCCCACAATCAACGTTAAATTGTTAGCAACGCTATTTCGGTAATACATTATCGTATACCGCGAAGTTCGTAAGTTCAGAATTGATGAAATAATGCATATTTGAATACAATAAAGTCTAAAGTTCAAAATAAAATCTTAATAAAATGATAAAGTATAATATAAAATTAAAAGTATATATAAAAATATTTATATAAAATTAAATTATATAATAATAAATAATCGATTATTTGAAATAATTTTATTTTTAAAAGTTAATATGAATAGTGAATAAAAAAAAATATGCAAAATTAAAAATAATTAAAAAGAAAATGCAATGCTTATATGATTTTTTTAATGGATATAAAACGCGGTATTAATATATTAAAATATAGATATTAAATTTTGACTATTATTTTTTTCTATTTAATAATTTCATATTGGAATAAAAAACATTGAATTCGAATGAAATAGAGATAAAGATTTTTCAATTGATCTGTGAAATTTAAATTGATCCAAGTATCATTACTGACTTTCTTGTACATGTGAATAGAAACAAATTTGTAATTTGCAATTGACTGCAAAAAAACATTCAATCTTTCTAATCTGATCTTATGGGAATTTTGATTTTCTCTTATTAATTTCGATAAATAAACAAGTCATTAAGTGTCATACAATAATTCAATTTATGGATTTAAATAAAGTGATGTATATGTTAATTTTCTAAAATTTACGCGGGAAGTTAAGTTTTTGTTAAATAAGAAGTATTTAATATTACGATACACTGAAATTCAGAAAATTCAGAATTATATGTAAAAAATGTCAATTTATTAATTAAAAAAGATTGGAAATAGCGGAGTCTTTCAATGATAATAAGATATTTTGGCGTACATCTAGTTGAGTATTCTCATTCTTTCGTCTCACTTTAATACAAACTTAAAATACTTATAACTCGTTTATTAAACTTGTCGGACCTA
>NW_025221848.1:0-1523 GCF_014066325.1 Apis laboriosa
AGTATCCAAAATATCTACGTTAAAGGTATTGGTGGTCTAAAGAACCGAACTTTTTAGTTTGCATTTTTGACAAAAATTTTCATGGAAAATCACGATTAATCCAAAAAATAACATAATATATTTTCTATTGGAAATCAATTTTTTTATCACTTATGAACTGTCGATGATTGATTTTCAGACTCAAAATTCGATTATGATATTAAAAATTAATTAAAATTTAAAAATTATTACACATTTTGTACATTTTATAAAAAAGTCATGCAAAAGCAGCCAAGAATTGTATTTCTTTAAATATTCATACATATTCATACGAAGTAGTCTGCATGTAGCTCTTTCCGATTCAATAAAATGAATGATTTAGCTGGTTCAAAATAATAAATACAAAAACTCATAGCTCAGAGAATTCATTTGAAAGATAAATATTTCAAGTACTTAAAATATAATATTATCATATTTTAAATATTATTTTATGTATTATTTAAAGTATAATGTAAATATAATGCAAATATATAATATAAATATAATTATTTAATAATAATATTATTTAAATATAACATTTCTTCATATAAAATGAAAAATTTATTTTATCCAATATTGAAATAAAAATAAAAAATAATTTAATTTGTTTTTTCTTATCTTATCTATCTTTATATCAATATTCCAAATATTCCAAAATATATAATATTAATTTCTCTTCTTATGCGATTTTAAATTCGTAATATTCATTAATTATGTACAAAAATACATTAAATTGTACAAAAATACAAATATAAATTTCTTTTATAGCGCGTGTAATGAAATCGGTTAATCGCATTTTGCGATATTTTGTAATATTTTATTTTCATATGAATAGTTGTATCGATGAATCGTCAACAAATTAAAAGAAACTTCAATTTACATATTTTCTTTATTTAAAAATAAAAATATAATAAATTCGATATCTAAAAGATATTCATTCTAAACATATTGAAAACATTCAGAAAAAAAAAAATTTAATCGCAAACAATATTAGTTAAGCCAAGTTTTAAAAGTAAAACATTTACAATCTGTGCAGCTGAATTTTATTTATCGTATTTAAATAGTCATGGCGTATTTACAGTAGTTCCGATAGTAATTCCGTTCATTGGTTAAACTGTAGATACAAACCAATATGGTATATTTATAGTAACTTTATAGTAACCAATTTTGCCTTAAAATCATAAATTTTACGAATAATTTTCGAATCGATAGACTTTTAAATTTAAAATCAACATTTTTGCATTTTATTTGTATAAAATTATTAGATTGGATAAAGAAAGAAGTCAATAAATGTTGGTATTCGAAATAAAAGTCAACGAAATCATTTTCACAATTTACGATTAATTCATTATTTTTCATTATTCCTCGTTATTTTTTTACTTTATGCGATGTAACTCATATTTTTATTTTAACGATACAACATAATAAAATAAATTATAAATTATATTGGCGTGTACAAAGAATAGTTATATTCCGTACCAATCAAAAGCGATAACGAAACATTA
>NW_025221849.1:0-379 GCF_014066325.1 Apis laboriosa
GAAAATCCTGAGCTAAAAAAAATATTAATGTATTTCTTTTCTAACCGACTAATGTTCTTTAATTCAAAATTTGCTTATTTTATTTCAAATATTATTATATTCAAATGAATTCAAAAATTGTTTACTTTATTTCAAACTTTATATATATATTTTACTATTATGAATTTTAAAATGAAAAAATATGTAAAAAATAAGAAATTTATTTATATCAATTAATGATAAATTTATGTATAAAATTTAATAATAAAAAATGGACTTTAAATGCAATATTAATGAAAACAACCTCAGGCGATCTCTTCATCAAAGCATGTTTTTTAAAAATATAAAGAAAACGTTCAAAATTTCTTGCTCTGATTTAGAAATCTACCTGTCGCGAAGC
>NW_025221850.1:0-434 GCF_014066325.1 Apis laboriosa
GTATCCAGCTTTAGAATCTATTTTTGATCTATTTACGTCAATTTTATTTTCATATTTCAAAAAAATATAAAGTAATTTTATTATTTTATAATATATTTCTTTATCGAATATTATTTTCGAACTAAAGAATCATTAAATGTAAGAATCGAATTTCATTTACTTATTATATATTATATAGATAATATTAAATATCAAATAGATACATTAAATATCAAAAATATTACGATAAAAATAGAAGATATAAATTTATTTTTTTTATCACATAACTTTAATTCATATTTTCAAAAAAAATAAAAATATTTTCTTTAACAAATGCTCATTTTTGAAAAAAAAAGAAGTAAAAAATCGAAGAAGTATTTTGCTTCTTTTTTTAATCTTGTTAATACAATTTTTCTTTCAGAAAATTGTGATCGCGCGCAATGCGATCGGTAGAT
>NW_025221851.1:0-257 GCF_014066325.1 Apis laboriosa
CTTCTGAGTACTAGAGAAATTTCTTTCAAAAATTGTCTTGCTAAAAACATTCGTTAGATGGCAGTGAAACTTAATTCTTAACTCTAATCATATAAATAAATTAAACTACTCTGTCGTTATAACAATGTTCTCTATTATCGACTGTACCTATTATTACTATGTTCGATTGTAACATTCGAAAATGATATCTTACGGAATTTTGCATCTCATAATCTAAAATACCGACCTAGAAAAATAAGAATGTTTTTTACATCCTT
>NW_025221852.1:0-254 GCF_014066325.1 Apis laboriosa
CATCAAATCCAAATGATAGCACATTCTATTAATATGTTTAGAAACTGTTTCCGTCATTCAATTAATAAAAATTACAATTCAATATTACATAAATTTGTATGATGCGAAAAAAAAACAAATTCTAGAATTAAAAAAACTTCTGTTATTAATAAAAAAAAGTTTTAAGTAATAAGATTTGTAAAGAGCTAGTGTTCGTCGAGTTATATTATCATGAAAAAATATTAAGAGATTAAAAATGACGAAGCAAAACGTCT
>NW_025221853.1:0-358 GCF_014066325.1 Apis laboriosa
ATATTTGACATTAAAATTGATTAAATCTGAAAAAAAGAAAAACAAAAAACTTATTTAACATAAGATTCAAAGATATTTATAAGAAAGATTGAAACATAAATAAAATATTTTATATTGAGATAAACAGAATTAAAATATAAAAGGAAAAAAACATTAAAGTTAAATAAATTTAATATATATAAATAGAATTTGATAGATACATTAATGCAATTGGAAAAATGAATATATAAAAAAAAAATTTAACATTGTAAATTCACATAAATAATGAATAATGAAAACATAAAAAAAAATATAACACAAAAGCTAACTACTATAAAATAAAAAAATAAAGAATGAAAGAGAATAAGAAATGAATTTA
>NW_025221854.1:0-316 GCF_014066325.1 Apis laboriosa
TTTTCGTTTTCGGTACAGGGTAGAGTCAGTGCTTCTCTCAAGAAAATAAGGCGATCATCCATCACGCGAAGAGGTAAGGAAAATCATTAGATTTTCATATTTTTAATCACATTTTTAATATTAAAATTTAATAGAAATTTAATTTTTTTTAAAGTTTAATTAAAGTTTAAAGTTAAATATATTTCCATTTTTTACTATTGCAAGATTTTAAATAACGAATATTATATTTGTAAGAAAAAATTACATACAATATTTCACGTTTTATTACAGATGCTGATAATCTTTATGAAAGTTTTTCTTGGACTTTAATCTTAAA
>NW_025221855.1:0-320 GCF_014066325.1 Apis laboriosa
GATTTAAATATAACATTTTCTTGAAATATTAGTAAGTGATGTTGTCCAAGAGATAATATATCTGAAACAAATTTATAACTTACTTATAACGTAACTTATATAAAGTTATTTAAAAGATTACTGTAATAAAAAAAAAAGAAAACAATCTCTACATTATCGTCTAAAACAACATCAAAAAAATAACTATTATAATGAACATTTACTATTATTTATCTAAAAAAATTTAATAAAAAAAATTTAAATTCGATATTTTAAAAAACATTAAGTTCTCACCAGTGAAAAATATAAATACCATAGCAATATTTTTTGCAATAAATGCA
>NW_025221856.1:0-1074 GCF_014066325.1 Apis laboriosa
CAACTTGTGTCAGTTCGAACTTATGGAACCTATTCGCTATTGATAGTTGTTTCGCATTCACGGTTGTCGCATAAATATTGGAAATAATATTACAGGTTTGCTGAGAACAAATACAGTTATAGTGAATACTGCTCAAGTTTTAATTTCAATTTTATTGCAACAGGAAATGATTTTCATAAAATATAGGAATAAGCATACACGCGAATGCGTATTAAATTGCTTAGATCACGAATTCAAATTTACAATATATGAAGTAGCTAAAAGACGTTATGAAATAAAAACTTGCATGAAAAAATTTACGTACTATTAAATCGGAATAATTGAAACATATTATTTTTGTTATATGTGTCTTATTTAATTTTTTAAAAAATGTATTTTGTAAAAATTTTTTAAAGAAATATAATAATAATAATAGTGAGTACAATTTCTTATTTTATTTAAATTTTACGAATGAAAAAAATGATTCAAAAAATTAAATTTCAATTTTAAATAATCGTATGCATGTTAGTATTATTGTGTAGAAAACAAATAAAAAATATTCTTATATTATTAGTTATAAATTTTATAAATTTGATTTAAATAAATTTCGTTTCTATATATACAAAGAATTTAAAATTAATGCATTTTTCTTTAAATGCATATTTCAATTTCTTAATTAAGTTTCTTAATGTTAAATTTAAATTTCTTAATGTTAATATTAAATTTTTCTTCAAATATTATTATTATTAATTAAATGTATAATTGATTTTACATATAAAAGAAAATAAATTAAACATTTCTTGTAATAATAGGTATTCATTAAAATATTATATAACATTAAATTAATCATTTAATACCTAAAAATTTATTTATATAGATTGTCTTTTTAGTTATTAATATTTTTTCGAGGATATGAAAAAAAAGTTGTTTATTTGAAAAATGCAATTATGTTACAAATAAATAATTTTACACAGATCGTATTTTTTGATTCAAACAATTCAAAATAATCGTCATTTTCTAAAATCAATTTATTTAAATTATATTTCTATTACATAATTGATTCTTATTAACTGAAATTATGTTTGATTATAAATA
>NW_025221857.1:0-234 GCF_014066325.1 Apis laboriosa
AGGAAGACCGAAGAGGCCTCGACAAATTGTCACGAAGAGGGGCTGCAACGAATGGTTTCTCATTTTTTGGATTTTCTCTTAAGTCTAAAGAATGGGAAATCATTGTTACTATTTTGTCACTGTACTCGTTTTAGTAATATGTAGTAATTGTTGTGTTGTCTGGCCAATTTGCATGCTTGGCCCATCATCTATATCCAGTCATCATGGGCATCGCGATTTTTTTTATTAGTGTTG
>NW_025221858.1:0-229 GCF_014066325.1 Apis laboriosa
GTTAATGCATGTCTATTTTTGAATAAAAAAAAATTATCAATATTAATTGGATTCAAGAATATTATATATGATTAATAAGAGAGATATGTATCCAGAATAATAATGTTAAAATTTTTTGAAATTTTTGTAAAATTGAAAATGAAATTAATTGATGAAAATTTTACTTGAATTTGTTAATTGAATGACTTACCATTCTACAATTAATCAATTTATTATAATTAATATGAAA
>NW_025221859.1:0-274 GCF_014066325.1 Apis laboriosa
TCATTTAAAAAAACAAAGTTTACTTCTATACATCTCTTATGCGTCAAGCCACAGAAAAATGAATTATATTAGAACATAGTACACTTGAAACTGTACAACTTCTATTCGAAACATTTTTTAATATTATAAAAAAAATAAACGAAATATTCAATTAAGACAACCTACATATTCCTACACACATATTCTACATACTCCTAATATTCCTATATAATCCAACATATCCTTAATCCCATAGAATTAAGTAAAATGTCAAAAAATGATAATAAGGCAGAAT
>NW_025221860.1:0-349 GCF_014066325.1 Apis laboriosa
AGGGTTAAACCTGAAAATCCTGAGCTAAAAAAATATAAGTATATCCATTTTGTATCTAACGAGCTAATATTCTTTGATTTTTCATTATAATTTAAATTATCTTATTATATTTCAATCTATTTGTGACTCTATATTTATATTTCATTTTATTAATTGAATAAGTTATTGAAATTTTGGCATATTGAATTTTTAATATTGAATTTAAAAAAGAATTTAAAAAAGAATTCATTGTAATTTAACATAAATGTTAATAGAAATACCCTCAGGCGATTCCTTCATCAGAGCATATTTTCAAAATCACAAGAATAATATTCAAATCTTATTGCTCTGATTCTAAAATCTGCCTGTC
>NW_025221861.1:0-228 GCF_014066325.1 Apis laboriosa
TTTACCATCTACCAGTGTTGTAAATCATATTGAAGTTATATGAAATTATTATATAACAATCATAATAATCAAATTGATCAAATAATTTAAAATGTTACTCTGAAGGATTTTGAATTATAAAAATTCAAATTAATTATTGTATTACACTGATAATTATGTAATAATAATTATTACATGTTTTGGCATTAGAAAATTACTAAACATTTTATATTAATCAAAAACGCGAAG
>NW_025221862.1:0-301 GCF_014066325.1 Apis laboriosa
ATCGAAATCGCGCGAAAAATTAAAATATTTCACATTATATTTTTATTATTCTAATTAAAAATATATTAATTTATTTATATATTACTAATTTTTAATATTTTTTAACATTTTTAACATTTATTATTCTATATATCTGACTTTTATATTTATGATTCTTTTATTAATCCAATTATGTATTGATTTATTTATCGATTATCGATTTAGCGATTATTTATTTATTTGTCTAGTTATGTATATATACATTTATTCATTTTTCATCTACAAGCTTTTTTCGCTTCAAATTACAGAATTTATTTTGATA
>NW_025221863.1:0-264 GCF_014066325.1 Apis laboriosa
TATTCATTCATTTGTTTAGTGACTTATTTATAAACTTTTTAGTTTTATTCATTTATATATTTATTTTTAACATTTATGTATGCATTAAATTATTTATTTCTTTATTTCTTTATTTATTTAATTATTTATATATTTATATATTTATATATTTCTTTTATACATTCATTTTTCTGTAAATTTATTTATAGATTTATTTTTTGTTCATTTATATATTTTGTATTATGTATAAAAGAATATTAATTATTAAATTATTTTAATTTAATA
>NW_025221864.1:0-207 GCF_014066325.1 Apis laboriosa
GATATGAATTTCAGTCGCCCTCGAGCGATCTTTCCTCCCAATTTCCGAAGCGAATATCTGCTATGGTACGAATGTCTGACTCTCGACATGACGGCCTCTTTTGTAAAATAACCGATTAAATATTTCTGAATGAGCAACGTTTCAACTTTTGAATAAGAAGCGATGAAACAGGCTTACATCGACGCGAACATTTTCCTCTCGCGAGCC
>NW_025221865.1:0-268 GCF_014066325.1 Apis laboriosa
ATTCATGAAAATCATTTAAAATTCAAATTTTTATTTTTGTAATTGTTATTATTCATTCGATGATTTTATTGCAAATATATGATTTCTTATTATATATTATTTCTTATATATATTATAGTTATTTTTAAAAATACTTTATATTATCTTCCGAAGTTATTTATTATATATCATTTTATATTTAAAAATACTTTTATTAATATTCGAAATTATTTATTCCGTATCCTAATAATATTCATTATGTTTAATCATAAAATATTAAATTTCCGAG
>NW_025221866.1:0-473 GCF_014066325.1 Apis laboriosa
TAAAAACCTGAATATACGATGGAAAATTTTTTCTGTGTATCTTTAGACATTTTGAGTATAACAAATGAATATAATTTGGATGAAGAGAAATTCGATTCTTGTAATTTCAATGTGATAAATGACACGATATTTAGAATACAAAAATTTAGGATTATTTTTATCCAAATAAAAACCTGAATATACGATGGAAAATTTTTCCTGTGTATCTTCAGACATTTTGAGTATAATAAATGAATATAATTTGGATGAAGAGAAATTCGATTCTTGTAATTTCAATATGATAAATGACACGATATTTAGAATACGAAATTTGGAATTATTTTTACCCAAATAAAAACCTGAATATACGATGGAAAATTTTTCCTGTGTATCTTTAGACATTTTGAGTATAATAAATGAATATAATTTGAATGAAGAGAAATTCGATATATCGTTGGAGAATGATGGATTCTTGTAATTTTAATATGATAAAC
>NW_025221868.1:0-225 GCF_014066325.1 Apis laboriosa
ACACACAACACACACTAACTACACATAAACTAAATTTGAAAAAATGAAATTGCATCAATTAATCTGATTGTCTAATAACTCTGTATTGTCTAATACACATATGTATTACTTTGTACATATATACAATTTTTGTACATATATTTAATATTTTATACTATTCATATTTAAAAGTGTAAAATATTGATAATACATTTAGTTATTTATTTTTAAAAGTAAATAACCAAA
>NW_025221869.1:0-839 GCF_014066325.1 Apis laboriosa
AAGAATAGTATTAAAATATTACGCACTAAATAGAACACACGTCTCGAGAAAATTTCTAACCTCTAGTCGCCACGACGAATCAACGAATAATGTCTCTTCGCGCTTCGCTTTTGCGCATCGAAATAACAACATGGAGAGGGGATACGATCGGCAATTCGACAAGCCAAAGCATGTTTGAACACACGAATTCTATTTCTTGGAAACGATCAAATATCATAAGAAACGTTTCTAGCCTCGAGCAAAATACAAACGATAGACCAAACCAAAAAAAGTAAACAGTAAACACACACGCGAGACGTTGCAAACGATACATGTACATTCGGAAAAATATGCGACCTTGAATAATTCCATTTCACGAAATGAATTCGTAACGAACCGTAAAAAATTTCTTTTAATACGACTAAAATGATAAAAAATGAAGATCAAGGATGTAAAATAACCGTATACAATTAAAATTATATTAAAAAAAAACCGATATACCATTTCAAATTCTGTCTCGAAATATTTCGATACCGAGATGCTAACGACGCAATAGACACGCCAAATGAACAATCGAAGAAAAAGATACAAAGAAACACAAAACATTAATTAATTTCGTTTTCACTACACTGAATGGATTGTTTAAAAAACTAAATTAGCAATAATTGATAAATTTGGTAATAATGAAAGCAAAATAACTTACTGCGTAATCCGAATTTGCGATGATCCGTCCTCTTGTCACGATTTTCAACACTATACTGACGCCATGCGCACTACGATGCGCACTGATTCGTCTCGCGTCTCGAACAAAGCAACGTTTTGATTGGCTGGCGCATGACACTTATGTATTCATTTTAAAA
>NW_025221870.1:0-231 GCF_014066325.1 Apis laboriosa
TTGAACAAACGCGATTATTTATCAACGCAACGCTATATTTTAAAAACAAATTCAATCGAAATCGTTAATTCTGACTAGAAATTACTACTAGTGATTAGAAATAAAGAATCTTAATCACTTATTAAAGATATAAATTTTATTTTATAAGAAATTTAAACAATTTATAGCAAAAAATCGCGATATCTTATAATTCAATTCTGATGCAAACGCGATTCTCATCTTAACGCAACA
>NW_025221871.1:0-264 GCF_014066325.1 Apis laboriosa
TCGCGCTTCCTTTTAATCTTTTTCCAAAAGGATGATGTCATCTGCGAAGGTGTGAACGGAGATATTTTAATCTCTATTTTGACGTCCTCCGTTGTATTGTCAATAATCGCTAATATGGGATCTAATAAAAAATTAAAAATTATTCGGCATAGGTGATCTCCCTATTTAATTTCACTTAGCTAATCCACAGGCACAGTTTTTTCATTTCGATAATGTATAATAATTTTGCAACCGTTCTGCATGTCTTTTATATATTAGCTTATA
>NW_025221872.1:0-241 GCF_014066325.1 Apis laboriosa
ATTTATGAAGGTTTAGTAATTTTCTCTCTCTTAAACTTTTTTTGAACTAACTTAAATAATTTCAAACAAATTTTTATAACGCACTATTTCGTTTATTCGTTGAATTTTTATGTTATAATATGTTATTTAAAGCGATAATGTTTAACTGTGAGCGCACAGGGAAATATGTCCGGTGTGTATCGCGTTCGGTACCGTATTACGAATATATATAAAATTATACAATGTAATATTATTTCCTGTG
>NW_025221873.1:0-570 GCF_014066325.1 Apis laboriosa
ATTATGAAATCAATCAAAGAATTTGCATATAATAATATAAAAAAATATATATATTTTTTTTATATTAGATATTTGATATGTTTCTTTATATTAGATATCTTTCTGTAAGAAGAGTTTCGAAACAAATATTAGATTTTTATATAAATAATATTTTCAATATTAGAAATAGAGAAAGATAGATTCTATATAAGAATAATAGGAGGTCATAGATAGGAACATATAGATAGGAACAATTGAAAGTATATTTCATAAAATTATTATTAGTTTTTCATAGTCTTATTTGTTTTAAAAATTGATTTGGAATAAGTCAAAATTAAGTAATATTAATATGGGATATTTGTATTTTACATAGTCTCTTGATTTTATTAATATTTTTCTGTAGATAACATTTCTGAAGAAATCTTTATATTAGTAATCTTTATAAAGATAATACTTTTATTTTAAATTAATGTTCATTAAGAATCATATAAGTTATATTAATAATTAGGATACTTTTATATTCATGAATTTATAAAATTCTTTTTTTGTAAATAATAGTTTTAAAATTTATGTAGATTGTTATATGTTGAA
>NW_025221874.1:0-212 GCF_014066325.1 Apis laboriosa
GGCTTCCGTCAGGGCTACGTAGGGGTGGTTTCTGTTGCAAGTGTGAAAGATTGCTCTTTACACTCAGTTTTCACTGGTTACGCTAGCTTAAACGGTTCATATGTTATGGTTGTATAAAGAAAACGAAATTTTGAACTATTTAAGACATTGCTTTATTGAAACAAGTATATCTACGAAGCTAAAAGAAGTACACACGTTTTTTGGAGGTAGAT
>NW_025221875.1:0-256 GCF_014066325.1 Apis laboriosa
CATTATTTACTATACAATTTATAATTGTATCTAGGATACAAAAATAAATTATATAGTAAATAATAATGATTTCTAAGTCTTACCAACTCTTGGAGATTGCTGGGAATCTCAAGGAAAATCGAGAAATTAAATCTGAAAGTAAAAATTGAATTAAACCTTAATTCTATACAACTTTACATAAAACACAAATACATTACTTCGTATATACATCAATATTTTATAATATTATGAGTATAAATATATGAAATATTAATAT
>NW_025221876.1:0-609 GCF_014066325.1 Apis laboriosa
CAATATGCATCTCAGCCACACATGGCGTACTTCGAAACACTTCCCTGCTTGCCAATGAGACTCATCAATTGCTCACTCAGAAGAAACAAATTCTTCGGGCAGTTCCTCTCCCGCAGATGATGGAATATGTTTGCCTACTTTACATGGTCGAATGATTCCTTGATTGTTAAAGAAAATAGCAAGGATATAGTCTTATCTGTATAGTATTATGATCGCTGTGTATCCATTTTTCCACGATAGATCATTCTATGGCGAGTTTCAGAATATTTCGCGATACAAAGTTATATCGATGTTCGTGGCGCCTAAATGCGAGCGGAAGATCGGGGTCGCTTTTGTTCCACACGTAAAATCAAGTGTTTGTTCAATATTTTCGCTACGAGCATCGGCTTCATTGCAGTGCCAGAGGGATAATCTCGCGTTCACGTCGGCCGATATTATTATTTTCTCTTCGGAAAGAGAACATGGTTCTGTCTATTTTCCGGACATATGGCCCCACTTTTCCATAATATTGGAAGTAAATGATAGTCATTTATTAGTCAGTATATTCGGCTCCAATCATCTCTACACAACGCAATAGTTGTCGCATAAATTGTGACACCTTGGTGGTCG
>NW_025221877.1:0-310 GCF_014066325.1 Apis laboriosa
ATTACCGATTTGCCATCAACAACAATTAATGACAATCTTGATGAAGAAGAACATATAAAAATAAATTTATATGATCAATCTTCAGAGATTCCTAATATTACACAACCAAATATAAAAATACCAAATAGTACACCAGTCACAGAAGACTTGAATGAACCAATAGCTACTGAAGAACAAATTACTGATTTGCCATCAACAACAATTAATGGCAATCTTGATGAAGAAGAACATCCAAAAATAAATTCAAATGATCTATCTTCAGAAATTCTTAGTACTACACAACCAAATATAGAAATACTAAATAGTACAC
>NW_025221878.1:0-240 GCF_014066325.1 Apis laboriosa
TGCTGAATAAGGAAAATAAAGAGTTTATAACAATACATTGTGCCATCGAACACAATCATCTATGACATTGTGACCTAATTTTCGTATAGTTACGCGTATTACACTTCTAACTGCACTAAATAGTTCATTCATCACGAAAGAAGTACATCAATCACAAGCAAGTTTTTACACACATACACAGAAACACACACACATATACATTTCAATCGAAAGAGCATTCGATACATGAATATATATACT
>NW_025221879.1:0-259 GCF_014066325.1 Apis laboriosa
TTCTTCTGTCTTTCAAAATTATTTTATTTATAAATAGTTAACTTTTGTATTATTTTATATATAAATAGTTAACTTTTGTATTATATTCTTTTTTTATGTTTTATACATTATTTATATATAACAATGTTAAATTTTTTTTTTATATACTGCAGCTTTTTAACATTTAATTAATTATATAAGTTATGTTACAACACATACAAGAATGAAATATTGCAAATATAAGCAATGAACAAATATAAAAACATAAGAAGACAATATA
>NW_025221880.1:0-210 GCF_014066325.1 Apis laboriosa
TCTTTCAAAAACGGCATTGTCCTTCTAATATCATCCTATATCATTTGTTCAGTGTCTGAAATTATTAATAATTTATCATTAATATTATTTATTAATAAATTATTAACAATGCTAGTATAAATTAATTAATGAATAAGTAATTTATAATTTTTATTTTCCTTTATTTTTTCTTCTTTAATTAATGATTAAAAATTAAATGATTATATTATG
>NW_025221881.1:0-568 GCF_014066325.1 Apis laboriosa
TTTGCCATCAACAACAATTAATGGCAATCTTAATGAAGAAGAATATACAAAAATAAATTCAACTGATCAATCTTCGGAAATTCCTAATTTTACACAACCAAATATAGAAATATCAACTAGTACAATAGCCACAGAAAACTTGAATGAACCAATAGCTATTGAAGAACAGATTACCGACTTGCCATCAACAACAATTAATGGCAATCTTGATGAAGAAAAACATACAAAAATAAATTCAATTGATCAATCTTCGGAAATTCCTAATTTTACACAAACAAATATAGAAATATCAACTAGTACAATAGCCACAGAAAACTTGAATGAACCAATAGCTACTGAAGAACAAATTACTGATTTGCCATCAACAACAATTAATGGCAATCTTGATGAAGAAGAAGATACAAAAATAAATTCAAATGATCTATTTTCAGAAATTCTTAATACTATTCAACCAAATATAGAAATACTAAATAGTACACCAGCAGTAAAAGACTTGAATGAACCAGTAACTACTGAAGAACCGATTACCGATTTGCTATCAACAACAATTAATGGCAATCTTAATGAA
>NW_025221882.1:0-837 GCF_014066325.1 Apis laboriosa
TAAAATATTAATATATTACGAAGTTTAAAAACAAAAAAAAAGAATGAAATGCATTTCACAGAGAATTGTACATATTTTATTAACACATTTAATATCAATTACCATTACCACCACCAAGCATTATAATTAAGCATGCATTTAGAAATATATTCTACATTCTACAGCAGCAATTCTACAAGCAATTCTACAAGCAATTCTACAAGCGATTCTACAAGCAATTCTACAAGCAATCTACTTACTACTTTATAAAACTTTTCAATATAAAAATTTTAATAATCTTCAAAATCAAGTTTCATCTAAACCTCTTATTCTCTTCAGTTCTTCCCTATACATTAGCTAAATCCTTCATTAAATTTCAATCACTTTATTCGTAAATCTGAAAGTAGTATCTTCCTAATTTAAAGATTTAGGAAGACTACCTCCATAAAAATCTTAATACAATTAAGATTAACGATAATATGAAATATAAACATCCATTGTTCATTTCACACTCTGGTCACTCAAACAAATAAGACTATAAAAGATTAGTACAAAATTTTATAAAATACAGTTTCTTACCAATCATTACAGACTCACATGGTTCCTACGTACATAGAATCTAAATTTTACAAAATAGAGTTATATCTTTCCAATTCATTACAGACTCACAACCTATCACACCATTCCTACCTACATAAAATCCAATTTCATAAAATACAATTATACTTTTCCAAATTCAATACAGACTCACATCCTATCACATCATCCCTACCTATCCAGAATCTAATAAAATAGAGTTATACTTTTCCAATTCATTACAGAGTCAGACCTTAACACACAATCCCCATCAACACAGAA
>NW_025221883.1:0-321 GCF_014066325.1 Apis laboriosa
TTTCTACAATATACTACTTTATTTAATAAATTGATTGTACATGTACATGTTAATTTTAAAAAACGTTTTCTTTAATCAATATCATACAAAATCTTCTTCCCCTGTAAAAAAATCCCAAAACAAACTTAAATTAAAAATATAACATTAATATTTTACTTATTCTAAAAAGCTCTTTTCCCTACCTATATAAAAATTAAACATTTTGTTTGTAATTCTGTTTATTGAAAATCTGACAAATTCTCTTTATAACTTTTTATATCTACATTCACACTGACGACACACAATTTTATAAAAATTTGATACGAGATAAACCATATGTGA
>NW_025221884.1:0-214 GCF_014066325.1 Apis laboriosa
GTAAAATTCTCTTTGTTTCGTTTGTGTTTTCAATATGGATCAAAAAATTATAGAAATATATTATAAATAAATTTATTCTAATAAATTTATTTGTCGAAAGTTACGAAACATCAAAATCAGTCGTAAATCATCGTAATATATGCATGCTACAAGTCATTTTTTCTTTCAAGTTATCCCGAAATTCGATAATTTTTTCAAATGACGATCAAAATCG
>NW_025221885.1:0-295 GCF_014066325.1 Apis laboriosa
TCCTTATTTGACCCCATGTAATTCCATTGTCAATGAATCCTTATTTTTGCAAGATATAATTGTTCTACAGTTTTTATGTATTTCTTCAATATATTTCCTTATTGTTTGTGGCATTCCTTTTCGTCTCAAGCATTCGTCGTCAGTACACAATGTGAAATCATATTAAATGTTTTCGATATGTCTATTACCGTTGCAATACTGCCATCTTTCTCTTTCATTTTCGTCAATACTGTGTTGAAAATAGCAATATTATTTTTATATCCATTTTCTTTGATGAAATCTTTTTATCTTACGC
>NW_025221886.1:0-316 GCF_014066325.1 Apis laboriosa
TAAGTAAATCAAATAAGACAAGTTAATCTATAAAAGAATGAATGAATATATGAATAACTACATAAATAAAAGAGAAATAAATAAATAATTGGATGCATGCAAAAATATATAAATGAATAAAACAAAAAAATCTATAAATAAGTCACTAAGCAAATGAAAAAATATAAATAACTGAATAAATGAAACAATGAACAAGTAAAGAAATAAATTTGTGAAATACATAAATGAACAAAATATAAACATCCAAAAATTCACTATCACTAGATAAATGAATGTGTAAACATATAAGCAATTAAATAATTAAAAGAATTAATAA
>NW_025221887.1:0-398 GCF_014066325.1 Apis laboriosa
AAATTCGCGTTTGCATTAGTGTTGCGTTAAAATAAAAATCGCGTTTGCATTAGTGTTACGTTGAAATTCGCGTTTGTATTAATATTGAACAAATTATTTGTATATCGTGATTTTCTCTTATAAATTATTATATTTTTTGTAAAATCATATTCAAATTTATATTATTTGTTTGTTTCGTATAATAATAGCGTTCTTGTTATACACAAATAATGATTTTTATTAAATTTTTTTTAAAATGTAGTGTTGCGTTGATAAACAATCGCGTTTGATCAAGTAGTGTTGCGTTGATAAACAATCGCGTTTGATCAAGTAGTGTTGCGAATATGAAATGCCCAAATTTCTTCCGCTGGAATTGTGGAAGTATTCAAGTTCCTGTTCCTGAATCACCTTAAGTGGCT
>NW_025221888.1:0-219 GCF_014066325.1 Apis laboriosa
GAAAAATAGAAAATTTCACAATTCTGATTGGTACGATGTAACTACTTTAAAATTTATAAAAAAATGATATATTTATTACAATCACGAATCATAATAGGCAAAAAATTGAAAAGAAACAATCAATAAACATTTTTCTCAATTCAATAGAAAATCATATTCTATTCTCTGAAAATATTAAATGCAGAAATAAGCATTTATATATATTTTTATTAATTTAAA
>NW_025221889.1:0-1587 GCF_014066325.1 Apis laboriosa
ACGTTAAAGTTAAATAAATCTAAAAAAACGTAGAGAATATAAATTAAAAAAAAAAAAATACACATAAATTACATATAAATTACATAAATTAATTTAATTAGAAGAATAAATATATATACGTATATATAAAAAAAATTTACAAACAATATAATATATAAATAATGAATAATGAAAAAATTAAAAGAGAAAATAACACAAGAAGTTAACTATTGTAAAATAAAAATGAATGAAACATAAAAGAAGAATTTCATAACAAAGTTAAAAAAAAAAATCTAAATCCAAAAACCTAAAACAATAAAGAAAGAATTTAATATGAGTATTAAATTCTTAAGTTAGAAAAAACATACATAAAAAAGAAAATTTAATTGTTTTGTGAAAATTTAAATGTTTTTCTTGATTTAGATAATACTTCTCTTAAATCCTTGTTTCTTATTACTTTCAATTCTTTTAGACTTTTTTAACTTTGAGGTTAAATTCTTCTTCAATATTTCAATTTTCTTTTACTTCATGATAATTAACTTTTATATTATATTTATGTTTTGTTCTTTTCATGTTTTATTCACTATTTATGTATTACAATGTAAAATATGTTTCTTATATGTTGCAGCATTGTAAGATTTTAATTAATTGTTATGTTGCATCATATAAAAGATTTTATTATTATGATATATAATATATAAATAATGAATAAATATAAAAACATAAGAAGAGAATATAACATAAAATGAATTTACTATAATAAAATAAAAAAAAGAATTGAAACATAACTCAAGAATTTAATCTTAAAATTAAAAAAAATTTAAATCTAAATCTATATCTAAAAATCTAAAAATCTAAAAATCTAAAAATCTAAAATATCAAGAAAGAATTTAATACATGTTATAAAGTGTTAATTAAGTTAGAAAAAACATACATAAACAAAAAAATTCAACATTGTAAATTTGATAAGTTTAATTGTTTTTTTTTTCAAATATTTTCTTTAATTTAATATATATGTATAATATATTAAATATTTATGTTAATATTTAAATTATGTTAATATGATAATATTTCTGTTAAATCTTTTTTTATGTTTCAATTCTTTTAGATTTTTTTAACTTTCAGATTAAATTTTTCTCCTATTTTCAATCTTATTTTACTTTATAACAATTAATTTTTATATTATATTCCCTTTTTATGTTTTATTATTTATGAATCACAATGATGAATTCTTTATTTATATCATTATTTATATATATTGCATATATATAAATAATGAATAAATAAATATATATAAACACATAAGAAGAGAATGTAACATAAAAGTTAAGTATAATAAAATAAAAACAAGATTGAAACATAATTGAACAATTCAATTTCAAAGTCAAAAAAAGTCTAAATCTACAAGTCTAAAACATCAAAAAAGCAAATTTAATTATTTTATTTAAATGTTTTTTAATTTAGATAATATTTCTGTTAAATCTTTTTTTTATATTTCAGTTATTTAGATATTTTATAATTTTGAAATTAAATTTCTCTTCAATATTTCAATTTTTTTTTATTTTATTACAATTAACATTTATATTATATTCTCTTTTTATGTTTTAT
>NW_025221890.1:0-876 GCF_014066325.1 Apis laboriosa
TACGATCGACACACGTCTTGTCACAATGACTTTCCACAGGAGACTGACACCGCGCGCCAAAATTCGTTCTGTCGCCCTCTGATTGGTTGGCGTCGTAAATATATTCGATAATCGAAATCGTATTATCGAAAATTAAAGCATGGCATAATATATTTTAATTACATTAATTAACAAAATATTAAAAATAAATTATTAATATATTTCTATAAAATTAATTTTTAATTTATTAATTATTTATTTAATTTCTATATTTATTATATTTTTTTTATTAATTCATTTATTTATCGATTTATTCATCGATTATCGATTTATCGATTAATTTATTACTATATTTTTTTGTACACTTTCTTATTTTATACATCAATTTATTTATTTATTTATTTAAATCTTTATCTTTATTTATTGATTTATATTTTTATCCATATAATTATTTATTCATTTGTTTAATGATTTATTTATAGATTATCTTTATCTTATTCATTTATTAATCAATAAATGCATCATTTTATATATTTTTTTATTTCCTCCTTTATTTATACATTTATTGCAAACTTCATTTTTTTGTTTATTTATATACGAATCTATTTATTTATTTATTTACATGTTTATTCATTTTTTAAGTGGTTTATTTTAAATGTTTTACTAAACATTGTTGCAAACTTTATTCTTTTGTTCACTTGTATATGAACCTATTTATTTATTTACTTATTTATTCATTTTTTTATTAATTCACTTATGAACATTCTTTTAACCTCTTTTATTCTGCTCATTTATGTATACATACATTTCTTTATTTATTCATAATTATTTATTTATATGTCTAATAATTAATTTGTTGAGTTTGTTTGTAAATTTCTTTGTTTTAAAAACAAAATT
>NW_025221891.1:0-521 GCF_014066325.1 Apis laboriosa
GCTTTTCGCGGTAACAATCTGACACGGTCGTTCCTACACCATTGGCCCCGTTTCTGTGTTCGAGGAAGCGAGCACGGACCGCCCGTGGATTTCCACACGACGGAGGAATGAGTAATGCCTAATTTGCATATTGCGTGTGACTTTGTCTTCGACGTAACACGAAGTTTATTAATAATGCAATGGACGCGATGCGAATATTCGAGAATGACGAGGACGCGTCGGTGGAACAGCCATCTTTCTTCCTCCCTTTTCCCCTTTATATTTCTTTCTCTATTCTATATTCTTACTTATCTTTATCTTTTTGTTTATACATTTTCTTCCGATTTTCGTTTTCAGTTCAGGAGCGGAGTAACAAGCGGAGAAAAAGAAAATTGTCTTTCATTTCGAAAAAATTCGGTTTTTTTTTTCTTTATTTTCGATTCCTCTTCGTGTTTTTTTTTCGTTCTTTTTTTTCTCTTTTTAATTTGTATTATTTGTTCATCGTGTAATCGGTGAAATTGGATTTCGTTAATATTAAATTG
>NW_025221892.1:0-246 GCF_014066325.1 Apis laboriosa
CGAAGAAAGGGTAGAGAACATTGCTGCCAATAAGCATCAATATAAGAAAATTTTCAAAGAAGGCAACGTTAAATCAGGCGTATTCATTATTGCCACAAACCAGGGCATTGGATCAAGGAATGCAGAAACCGAAAAGCAGTAACATCAAACGAAAAATACAAAGGAAGGAAAAGAGAGGCATTCATTGGAGCCATGTCTGCAGACATTATATATTTAAAAATATCCAGTGATGCATGACACATAGAT
>NW_025221893.1:0-1332 GCF_014066325.1 Apis laboriosa
AGAAACAGAAAAAAAAAGAAAAGAAGTTCATGGAAATTACATAAATTATATAACACTTCCATACTTAAAATGAAACGAGATACAATCCAACAATTATTATCCAACAATGAGACTAATTTCAGACACAAAGGGAGAGGAGGAGGAAAAAAAGAAAAGAAGCTCATGAAAATTACATAAATTACACAACACCTCCATAATTAAAATGAAACGAGACACAATCCAACAAATATTATCCAACAAATGAGACTGATTTCAGGCATAAAGGGAAAGAAGAAGAAAGAGAAGAAAAGAAAAAGAAAAAAAAAAGAAAAGAAGTTCATGGAAATTACATAAAATATATAACACTTCCATAATTAAAATGAAACGAGACACAATCCAACATATTATCCAACAATTATCCAACAATGAGACTGATTTCAGGCACAAAGAAGAAAAAGAAGAAGAAAAGAAGCTCATAGAAATTATATAAATTATATAACACCTCCATTAATTAAAATGAAACGAGACACAATCCAACAATTATTATCCAACAATTATCTAACAATGAGACTGATTTTAGACAGGAAGAAAAAAGAGGAAGAAGAAAGAAAAGAAAAAGAAAAAAAAAAGAAAAGAAGTTCATGGAAATTACATAATTACACAACACCTCCATAATTAAAATGAAACGAGACACAAGATGCTTGAGAAATTCTTCCATCAATCTCTTTATCCAACAATTATCCAACAATGAGACTAATTTCAGGCACAAAGAAGAAAAAGAAGAAGAAAAGAAGCTCATAGAAATTACATAAATTACAGCACACCTCCATAATTAAAATGAAACGAGACACAATCCAACAATTATTACCCAACAAATGAGACTGATTTCAGGCATAAAGGGGAAGAAGAAGAAAGAGAAGAAAAGAAAAAGAAAAAAAAAGAAAAGAAGTTCATGGAAATTACATAAATTATACAACACCTCCATAATTAAAATGAAACAATCCAACAATTATTATCCAACAATTATCCAATAATGAGACTGATTTCAGGCACAAAGAAGAAAAAGAAGAAGAAAAAAAGCTCATAGAAATTACATAAATTACACAACACCTCCATAATTAAAATGAAACGAGACACAAGATGCTTGGAGAAATTCTTCCATTCTCGAATCTTGTTGACCAACAATCACTCTTTATCCAATAATGAAACGAATTCAGGCATAAAGAGGAGAAAAAGAAAAAAAAAAGAAAAAAGAAAAGAAACTCATGGAAATTACATAAATTACACAACACCTCCATAATTAAAATGAAACGAGACACAACCCAACAAATATTATCCAACAATGAGACTGAT
>NW_025221894.1:0-213 GCF_014066325.1 Apis laboriosa
TTCGATATATTTATCTTTTGTTTGAAAATATAAATTAGTGATATATTGATGATATTTTTATATATTGGTGAAATATCTAACGGTTATGTGAAATTCAAATACATATTTTTTAAATCTATTTTCTCGATAGTTTAAAAAAAAAAAAATCACTCAATCTTAAAGATAAAATGAAAAACAAAGAAAAATTTAGAAATATTAGTATTGTATATAAGC
>NW_025221895.1:0-285 GCF_014066325.1 Apis laboriosa
AGACAGATACGTCACATATATCACACCTATTAACATTTTATACATTCATTGTCATGAAAGTATAAAATATTAATATTTACAAACATGAATAAAAAAGAGCAACACTACTTTTCACATCAACACTACTATTTCCACACAACAACATTACTATTATCATATTATATTATAATAATAATATGTATATATTATTGTATAACATATATATATTATATTATAACAGTAGTATACATGCAATCACAAATATTCTACTCGAAGCAACATTTCCATACGTTATCTCATATTCTT
>NW_025221896.1:0-247 GCF_014066325.1 Apis laboriosa
TTATTGGCTAACTGTTTTATCTGATAGAGTTTTCGATCAGATATTTCGTAATGATTCACTTATTGAATGATTTATATGTCTTTCAGTTTCGTTAAAATATAAGAAAAACAATAAATTAATAGTTTCAATGATCATAATGTACAGTAGTCCAGAAATTCATTCATTTCGATTGACGATCAGAGGGTGATTAATGAAGCAGTCAGCGCTTGGTTTAGAGTCTTAGAACTTTGTGATTTTCAATAGTTCG
>NW_025221897.1:0-280 GCF_014066325.1 Apis laboriosa
ATTATTATATTCCTACCCTGTATCTTTATTTATTCAATTATTTACATATTTATTCATTCATGTAGTATCTTGTTTTTAAATTTTTTTGTTTTGTTCATTGTTTTGTTATATTATACCTCAAATTATTTATTTATTTAATTACTTATAGATTTGTATATTTATTTAGATAATAATTTATTTGTAGACTTTATTGTACATTTTTCTTCGTTTATATATTACATAAATTTATTCATTTCTTTATTTATTAGTTATATATAGTATATATATAATAGTGTATATA
>NW_025221898.1:0-214 GCF_014066325.1 Apis laboriosa
ATTATATATACATTCACACTGATGATGACACACAATTTCCAAAAAATTTATGATACGACATAAAACCACATGTGGCAAGAGGAAAATGCAAATCAGTATATATGATAGCTAATCAACAAAGTCATATAGCTATCAAGTATCAAACATTTTTTTGTAATGAGGAAATTAAGGAATTAAGGATAGCAAAATGATCATATTGCCTTGAAAAATAGGA
>NW_025221899.1:0-3049 GCF_014066325.1 Apis laboriosa
GATAAATCCACGATTAATAATTATCTACTGACGCTAAATAAATCAGAAGATAAGAATACTTAGAATTACTGTCAGGTTTCTAAAAAAGAAAAAAAAAAACGGTTGAAAAGAAACGAAAATGAATTTCGGTGGCAATTAAATCGTTCAGGCCGCGAGGCCATCAATGACAAAGTTGACTCGCAGCTACGACTCGGGATCGGTTCGTAAGATGGATTTTATAGTCGTTTCTGCAGTCCATTACTGCTACGTTTATATCGTCTTCTAAACATTCGAAAGCCATAATGCTCTCGCGTTAAACGAAGCCTTGTGCTGACACGCGATCGTAACTAGTGGCCCGAACTAGTCGGAATTACTTGCGGTTTCCATTAAGAAATTAACGCGGCCCATTGTATCGGACGAAATAATCAACCTTCGAGACGATCCAAATTGAGTGACCTATTTTCGATCTTTCGCGGGGATTTCGTCTTCGGCGGGAAACAGCAGTTATTTCGCAATATTTCTTTGCGCAACACGCTTTGTCGAGGAAATCCTCCTCCTCCTCCTCCTCCTCCTCTCATTCTCTCTCCCCTCTCCTCCCCACTCCCCTTCTCCTCTCTCATAAATCGATCGAAATTCGAGCACAGCGCAGTAAATCTCTGGAACGCACGAGCGGGATTTTTAAACGGTGTAAAATTATGGTGCGGTCCGTGAAAACCGTATTATGCCGAATGGCCACGGAACCTCGAAATAATTCGCAACATTTCTGGGAAAGAAAAACAAATATTCTTCCTACGAAGCACGTGTTATATATTCTTACATCGGGACGAGATCGTTCGAAAACAAGATTCAACGTGAAATCACCATTATGCCAAATTCCGAAAAGATCGCGATCCATTCGATACAACATCTTGAGGAAACTTTATCGGGAATTCGTAAATTGAAAAGATTGAAATAGAATCTGCAAAGAATTTTTTTTATTCAAACTTGCGAGTTCTATTTTCCTTCGCAAGATTCGAAAATTCTCGAAAACGATAGATTTAACTTAGAATCATCGTATGCCAAATTCTGCAAAGATTCATATATTCTCGAAACTTGTGAATTTTACCGTAAATTCGATTATATATTACAAATAGATCTAAAAATCAGACTCACGAATTTCATTGCAAATTCGAAAATAATGAAGAAATTCGAAAACAAGAAGGATTGAAAATTTTCAATTAGATTGAAAATTATATCGTGTCAAATTCTGGGAAGAATCACAGAAAAAACGACAGATATAAAATTCCATTACGCGGAAGAATTTTGCAAAGAATCCATCGCATCCGACATCCTCTCGAAACTCGCAAATTCATCGATGTAGATTAACACCAACACTATCATTAAATTCTACGATTTTCCACCGGAGACAGGAGCACTTGTCCCTGGAATTTCCTTCATCACTGCGAAAGAGCGAGAGAGAGAGAGAGAGAGAGAGAATGAAAGAGAGAGAGAGGAGGAGGGCAGTGCAGCATTCGAAACGGGAGTACGTCGATCTAACGACACCGGTGGCGGACTTCTCTTCACCCGAAACAAGAAAGGGACGATTTGACGCTCAATCAACCGACGAAAGCTAATTTTCATTAGCTGTTAATAGCGCTGAACGGTCTTCCGGCTGTCCGACCGTGCGTCGCGCGACCCCTTTTCACCCCTTTCGAACCCAGGCCACAGTTTCGTTCCGACGTTTTCCCCCGTCCGCGAACGAAGTAGACGAACCTCTCTCCCTCTCTCGAGATTAATTCGAAAAGGCGCAAACCGTTTTAAAAATATCAGGGGCTTCGTTGAAGCCCCCGTGAATGGAAGGTGAAAGGGAAGTGGCACTGAATGGGACACTTTTGTTTAGGACAAGATAGGGAGGGGGGGAAAAAAAAAAAAAAGGAAAAAGATTAGAAAGATCGATTGTTTCGTTATATACACGTTGTTTCGTGTAATACACGTGTAAATTTCTTTCTACTGTGTATTGTAAAAGTATTATTGGTTGGATGAATTGATTGCATCGGTTGGAACAAGAGAACAATGGTACGAAATAATATTGGTATTAATTTTATAATTATTTAAGCATTATGCGATTGTGTGATATTATTGATTTGTTTGATTTAAGTGTTATATTATGTGGTTAAAAAATGATAAATAATTGTAAGCTTCAAAGAATGATTCTTTTAATAAAAAAAAAAAAATAATTTATAATCTCAAAGTAATAATATTTTAATAATTATAATGTATCTAAATAAATTTTCTATCCCATTCGTGAATACTTGTATACTTATAATTGAAAATTTAATTTTAATTATTATTTAGAATTAAAATAAAAAAAGGATATATTGTTTATAAGTATAAAATTAATATTATATTGTTATTTTTTGAAGAAATATTTGATCGAATGTGATAATTAAAAATTGAATGGAAGATAAAGAGAAAATAGGAGAATTTTATTTTGAAACGAAACAATTAATTGTTATTGTAATTAATTAAGTATTTCGTAATATATTATAACAAATATATAAGATATATGTTCGGAAAATTTGATGACTTTTATTATAGACTGTTTATTTCAACAAAATGGACGATGAATTTCCTCCAATAAATCTCTAAGTATATATCTGTTGGAAGTGTTGCGAAAGCAACTTTTACAGTTGATTTCAGAATCATTTTCAATATTTTTTTTGTTTTTTAGCAATACAAATATAGAAGTTTGTTTACCTGAGTATCAATTATTCAAATTATCCTAAGAATCGTTTATCCAAATGAATTCCTCAATTAATTCGAATATTTTTTCAAGTACAACTTTTAAAAATTTTATGAAATTCGCTGTGCATGAAATCACTCTATTGCCAAGTTAATAATCAAATTGATTCGTAAGTGCTAATATTGATTCACAAAATTGATAATATTGATTTTAAAAATATGTTCACAAACTGGAAAAATATTTTCCAATGTCTTTGAAAGAGTTTATTTTGTAGAAAATTCGTTGTAAATTCTATAAATAAAAACAATTTATGAAAAATTCATCATAAACCTTTTCTCTAATTACTTG
>NW_025221900.1:0-233 GCF_014066325.1 Apis laboriosa
ATTGTTAATGTATGCACTTAATAACCTACAATAATATTAAATATAATAATTAATATGCATTTTAATAAATTAAAGTTAAATTTAGAGTTAATTTTCGATTTATAATTGTATTAAAATATCATTAATGACACTTTACAAATTATTATTTTTCTAATTTTTTGATTTTTATTGTTAATTTATGTACTGAATATTTATTACAATATTAAATATAATAATTGATATACATTTTTATA
>NW_025221901.1:0-394 GCF_014066325.1 Apis laboriosa
ACGATTTTTCTTCGAAAATTTTTATATTATCGCAATTATTTCGAATACTATACAATAGAAAAATATTTATCATCGCATAGAATCTAACCTAACCTAATTTAAGTACATATGGAAAAGAATCGTTTCTCGATAAAATTAGCTTTTCTTCAAAATATCGTATAGCGATAGAACCTAACCTAATCTAATCTAATCTAACCTAACCTAATACAGAAAGGTTTCTCGATAAAAGAAAAAAATTAACCCGATTTTTCTTCAAAAATTTTTATAAATTTTTTGTCGTAATTATTTCGAACACCATACAATGGAAAAATATTTATCATCGCATAGAATCTAACCTAACTTAACCTAACTATATACGGAAAGGTTTCTCGATAAAAGTTAACTCGATTTTCCT
>NW_025221902.1:0-5623 GCF_014066325.1 Apis laboriosa
TTAATTAAACCGACAATAAATTATAAATTCGACAATAGAATATGTATAAAATTACTTACTGCGTCACCGAAACCGGTCACAAGTACACGTCCTATCGCGATGATTTTCCACAAGAAACTGAGACCGCGCACCACTATTTAGTTTAGCAGCTTTCTGATTGGTTGACGTCGTAAGCCAACTTTACAATCGAAATCGCATGTATCGAAATATTAAATAATATTTATTAATTATTTAAAAAGATATTTTAATAATAAATTATTATTTTATATATATATTAATTTTTAATTTATTAATTATTTATTTAATTTGTATATTTATGTCCTTAATGAATTTATTTATTTATAAAGTAACTCAATTATCGATTTATCGATTATTTATCGATCATTTGCTTACTTATTTGTATAATTTTTTATAGATTTTTTATTTTTTATTTATATATGCATTAATTTATTTATTTATTTATATACTTTTTCAAATGAAAGAACGAATAAACAAATAAATAAATTGATACACAAAGCAATTAAATGAACAAAGCAACGTAACCTACAAAAAAATTCTTAAAGAAATTACTATTTAAATAAAATAAATTATACTAAATAAATTATAATTATTATAAATCGATAAAAAATTCGACAAAAATAAAAATAAATTAATTATCGTATTTTTATTATTACAATAAATTATTATTATGTTTCTTTTAACGTTTCTTAAACGTATTAGTATATAAGACAAAATTAAAAATTTAAAAATTTAACTGTTAAATTATTTATGATGAATCTATTATTATAATTACTGTTCATAATTGTAAAATGGCAGTTAAAACATTTTAATAATAAAGTTATAAATCGAAAATTATTAACATAAAACAATAATTTTTATTTCTCTTTGTAAAAATATAACGAAATTATTATATTTAATGTCAAAATTTTTTGGCAAATAAATACATAATTTATGAAAAAAATTAAATTTTAATAACAGAAAATATTTTTCAATTATTTACTCTTAGAATTTATTCTAAATTAATATTTAATTTTTATTTAAATTAATATAATATTCTTGTCATATATTAATCAATATATTATATATTATTTATTTGTGTTTAATAAATATTTATTTATATATATATATAATCATTTAATTAACTATTTTTTGATTTATTTTTTAATTCATATTTTTATTTGTTTACTCATTCATTTTCTTTTGTTCTTCTTATATTTATTTCTATATTTATTTTTTAATTCATAATTTCATTTATTTATTTCTTTCATTCATTTATTCCTTTATTTCTATATTTATTTTTTACTTTATATTTTCATTTGTTTATTCATTTATTTATTCTTTTATTTATTTATTTATTTTTATATTTATTTTTTTAATTCATACTTTAACTTATTTATTCATTTATTTGTTCCTTTATCTATTTATTTATTTCTATTTATTTCTACATTTTTTTTTTTGATTTATTTTTTTAATTTTAAATAATTTAATTATTTTTATATATTTATTCATTCACTTGTTTCTTTAACTATTTGTTTCTACATTTACTTTTTGATTTATTCTTTAATTCATATTTTCATTTGTTTATTCATTTATTCCTTTATCTATTTATTTCATTTATTATTATATTTACTTTTTGATTTTTTAATTTATACTTTTAATTATTTTTTTATATATTTATCTATTATCTAGTTTATTTTTCTATAATATTCTATAATATTCAATATATATTTTCTATAATTATTTTTTTATTATATGTTCTGTATTATTCTAATTCTAATTTTATTCTAATTAATACAGAACATATAATATTATTCTAATTAATTCTAATTAAATAAATACTCTAAGAAAATCTCAATGATAGTCATTTTTATGTTGGAGAGACCTAATAATTGGCATCAGTTTTTATTTTTATAGATATAATATTATTTGATAAAAATATTATAATTAAATATTACAAAAATTTGTATTGCAAATTTTATATTTAAAAAAGATTACATTAAATATGTTAAAAATGTTATATTAAAAATATTAAAATTAAATTATTAGAATTAAATTAGAAAGATAAATTAATTTTTGAAAACTGATGCCAAACTAAGAACTATTTCTTTTTTTATATTTTAAATTCTTTTAATTTACTTATATTATATATTTTTCATTTTTATATTATTCAGTTATAGAATTTTAATTATTTTACAAGAAATTTTGAATATTTAATAACTTCTGATATATATTCTTAAAAACTAATCTAAATTTTAATAACAAACAATTATAATAAATTTTTTCAAGTTAGAAATTCATAAATATCTCTGAATATTAATTAAAATGTTTTATTATTTTATTACTGACAGCATTTTCTTAAACATGCTTGAGAGGAAAAAGAAAAAGAAGAAAAAATATCAAAAAATATTTTACTTTTTTTTCCATTCTTTGTTATTAATGCATTTTTACTTTCTATAAACTTTTATAACTGTGTACAATACAGTGTTTGCTTTCGTAAAATTTTTTAAATTTAATAAATAACATATGTATATATAGATTTAAATTCAATATTTGTTCGCCAAATATAACATAAACGATCGCATTTATAATATTTTCTATTTAAATCTTTCTCTTTAAATATTCGTTTTATGTATATATTAAAATCATTGCTTTTCTCAATACAACAAAACAATTTCCATTTCCTTCTATACAATGATAACCTTCATGATGATTTCTAGTGGGTCATAACTACATCAATAAAATAATATTCTTTTTAATAATGAATCTTATTTAACAGTTTGATATATAGTTGTTTATATAAATTTTTGTATAATAACGGGTGTTTATTATACCAGTAAGTAGTAACATTTTTTGTTTCATTTATTAGCTCAGGTCTTCTTATACAAAATATTTTCTAAATATTAATAACATAAAAATTTTCTTGTATTTTTAATAATAATATTTTTATATTAATTATATGATCAAATTAGAATTTTTAACAAATTTTAGTAATTTATATATTATCTTATAATCATTGATTATAATTATCTTATAATCATTGATTAAAAGATAAATTCAAAACTTTAAAAATAAAGAAATCAAAATGATTGCGAATGCAAGAAAGAATGCAAAACGTCCTTAATAGATTTAATTTCATCATTCGATTTTGTATTCCATCATATGTAAATTAATATATACTATAAATTAATAAGTAATAATATAATAATAATATATTTAATAAAATATTTTAAGATTTGGATTAAATATAATAATGAATTACATATAATATATACACATTTTAATATATATATATATATATATAAAACATATAATAAATTCAAACAAAAGCTCAATTAATAGAAATTAAATTCGTTCATAGAATTAGTTTTTTTATAAATTTATCACATTTTTGTATTTTTTTTAGAATCATTTCAAAAAATCTGATATAAAATAATTTATAAATTTCGATTTTTATATAATATAATTCTACATATTTTAATATTAATTTAATATAATTCTATAATTTTTAATAAAATTAATTTAATAAATTTAAGAAATATAATTTAATAAAATTAATTATTAATTATAACTATATTAAAATTAATTATAATTCTATATAAATAATAAAATATTAAGATTTTTTCTTTTGTCATTTATATTTACATTTGTTATTTTTTGCTTTAAAATGAAAAAAAATATTAGAATAAATTCGCACAATTTTATATTCAATAAAAATTCTTAATCAGAAATCAAATATTTCATTATTTTATTAAATCGAAAAAATTTTCATTTATATTTTATGAATTATCTCTAGTTTTAAATAATTTAATTAAATTCATATCTAATTATTTAAAATAAAAATCATTAATGCATGATAAAAAATAAAAAATATATTGATTATTTAATTGGAATTAATAGAATCTTTCATGTTCATTCAAAATTCATATTTTAGAAAATGGATATCAGAATTTGAGAAGCAATAAATATAATTCACGGATTTTAAATGAAAATAATTTAAATTCATGCTATAATGATTTATAATTGATAAATTGTATACTTTGATTTTTTTAGTGATGGATTATTTTAAATATATAATTTGAGTCGAATATAATATAAATTCAGTTATTACATATACTATGATTATTTACACAAAATTGAATGGAAATATATAAATTATTATAAAATATTATTATAAATAGATTGAAATAGAAAATCAATATTTTTTTACATTTTCTTATTTTATAACGTATTCAGAATTGACTAATATCCTTCAATTTAATTTATTCTTATATACAACTTAATTTATTCTTTAAAAAAATGACACTTAGAATATTTTAATACAATTATAAATCGAAAACTAAAATCATAAAAATATAAATTTAGTTTTAGTAAACAATTGTTATATTTATTATCATAAAAAATTATCAAGAGCGGAATATAACAATAATTGTTGACTATATAAATTTTATTTGTGACTATTCTGTAATTATTTTTAAAATATTTTGTAAAATAATAATTAATATATTTTACTATAATAATAAATAATAAAAAAATAAAAATCCGGAAATATTACTAATAGAAGACAAATCTAATTATAAAATCTAATTTGTAAAAATATATGTGACTTGTTATTATTTACTATTATAATAAATTATTTACTGCATAAATTAGAATTAAAAATTAAAAAGTTAAAAATTAATGACCATATACATTTACTTGTAGCTACTTCATAATTATTTTTCGCATAAAATAATAGTTAGAATTTTTTAATATAGCTATAAATCGAAAATTAATACTATAAAATACTAAATTTTACTTTATTTAAAAAAAATATTTTAAATATTATATAAATTAACAAAAAAAATTATTAAATCAACATTAAAAATTTAAAAATTGATAAATTGTTGTTTAATATATTCAGTAAATAAAATTTCAAAAAATCGGAAAAGACCGTACATTTTCGTTAAATTTCGGTTCGTGCGCTCCTATAAATACAAGGCGAGTCGGGAGCAAACAATCATATCATATCGAACGCGCTTGATAGTAACATCGCTATTATAATACTTTAACTGAATTTTTACAATAGAATAGAGAATATTATATTATATAATATAATATAATATTATATTATATTATATTATATTATATATTTATTCTTATATTCACTATATATATTTTATTCTTTTCTTACATTTATTTTTTAATTTTTAATTTTTAATTTTTATTTTTTAATTTTTAATATTCAATTTTTATTTTTATTTTAAATTTTTAATTTGATTAATTTGATTTACTTTTTAATTTTTTTATTTGCTTTTAATTTTTAATTCATATTAATTTTCAATTTTTATTTTACTTTAACTTTTAATTTTTAGTTTGTTTTAATTTTTAATTTTTAACTTTTATTTTTATTTTAAATTTTAGATTTGATTTACTTTTTAATTTTTTTATTTGCTTTTAATTTTAATTTATATTAATTTTCAATTTTATTTTACTTTAATTTTTAGTTTTTAGTTTACTTTAATTTTTAATTTTTAATTTTTATTTTTATTTTAAATTTTAAATTTGGTTTACTTTTTAATTTTTTTATTTGCTTTTAATTTTTAATTCATATTAATTTTCAATTTTTATTTTACTTTAACTTTTA